>NW_006917092.1:894009-1069780 GCF_000516985.1 Pestalotiopsis fici W106-1 | reverse complement strand
ACTGCCTTGCTATGTGATATCTAGGTTATAAGGCTCCTGTGCTTATAGACAACCGAAAAGACAAACTGGGGTCGTTTTAAAAGAAAGGGATGATGATCCTCAACAGCTGCAAATAATTATCATGTCTTGTTGCCGCGAGAGGCACCGTGTAAACCACTGTTTTCCGCTGCTCTTTCAATAGCTACATCAAGAAGTACTTGATGAATTCTGCGAGGCTGGTTGCGCATCGGCTAAGCGGGCCAAGTTTATTCGCTCTGCGAATGCATAAAACAATCAGCGTCACATGAAGTTGACTTCCTCGTGCTCGGGCTGCAGGTTGTGGCCATTTTTTGTCGCTATGAGAGAGATAGCGTGGGCAATGACGTCGAGACCACACAGCTGGAGCCATCTGTCTGCTGGGGAATATACATTCGCTGAACATCCAGCTTCGCATCACCTGGCAGCAAGTGCACAATGCCTCTGACCATCTCTCTCGTGACGAAAGGTGCATCGCCTTGGTTGAGCTAGTCGAAAACTGAGGCAATGTAATCAGTCGAGCCTTCGCCGCCGCGCCGCAAGTGTACCAAGATCCAGTGAGCAGGGCGGGTCTCTTGGTGCTCCTTCTCTGTTACCTCATCAAGCGGAATGTAAAGTGGAACCAGGTACCTAGACGTGCTAGATATCATGAGAAAGTTGAAAACTAGAAATTTGAGCCATCCAATCACCTGCTTAGCGGATGCTGGTCATGACGTGCACCAGCTGCGATGGCGGCTCGTGGCCGTCACAGGCCGCCGCTGCGCCAAGATGTCGGGCGAGGCCCCCGAGCTGCTGCTCGGCCCCAGCCCGCGCCGCCAGCCTCGGCCTCGCCCCCGATGCCCTCGTCCGCGCCCACCGCGTCTGGGCCGATGGCGTCGTCAACGTACCGAGCTCGCCGCCCGCGTTCCCTGGTTGCAATGTTTACGCCAACACTCATTTGCGGAAAGCCAAGATCTCCTGAGACACGTGGTGCCTAATATAGCTGCCCATGCTGCTTCCAGGGCTTTTGGGGGCTGGATTTATAGATAAGGGCTTTGAGACATACATGGGGCGCTGAATAGTTGCCCAGAGCCTTGAAATTGAACAAACAGTACAAAAGCAATTTATTATACACTCGCCTCGCTTATTATATTGCTTAGAGCAGCATTTAAATTTCGCCCAAATTCTTCGGGATTCTCATTGTTCTCTTCGGGAGGCAAAAAAGATGGATCGTTCCCTCCTACATTCGCCAGGTCTCGTCTACTGAGCAGCGGGCTCTGCTCAGCTCCGGTTACTCTCTCTTGGTCTACGTCAGGTATTACTTCTTCTTCTGACACAGCTGCCGTAGTAGAGGTGGCGCCCCCCTCACTCATAGTTCCTTTCTTCAGCCTCTTTGAGATACTCGGGAAAAAAGAGGCCACGGACAGGAAATGCTTTACCCTCTCCCAACGCCCTAGTCGTGTCTCTTCCGGTGTCTCATTCTCCACGATATGTGGATTCGCGGGATCCGCGCTCATAAATGTGACGTACACACCCTCCGAAGCGCTCTCCATGCCTTGCATCGCAGGGCCAGACTGATGCTGGAACTGCTGATGCAGCTGGGGCCGTGGGCCGTGAAACACCCAGGTGAGAAACGACTGTTTCCAAGGAGGCAGGCGGCTCTGGGCGGTGCCAGTTGCGATGACGGTGAGCAACATGAGCACGCACGTGGTTACGGCTGCCGGGACTGCGATCCAGCCCCAGCGCACGGCGAGGCACGTCCCAGCGCTCAATGACTCGCCTTGCACTGGGGCGCCGAAGTCGTACTCGGGATCCGCCTCCTGAGTGCGCATGAAGCGTGTGATGGACTCGGATATGTTAGCCATGATCTCCTCGACCAAGGCGAACGAGTAATTCCCATAGTTGTAAGTGCGCTGCATCAGTTCCGACCCGCCCAGGATTTCAAAAGTGAGCAAAGTCGAACTCAGCACGTCCAACCACGGGTCTGATGTGCCGATTCCGGTCGAGACGGAAATGGGCAGTCCAATCATAGATGCACTCAGATCCGTGTTCTGGCCAAGCTTAAAAAACAGTTCCTTTTGCATGAACAGTGCCATTTCCCTGCCAATTGCGTATGCACAGCTTTGGGTCCAG
The DNA here is from genome assembly GCF_000516985.1 of Pestalotiopsis fici W106-1. NCBI lineage: Eukaryota > Fungi > Ascomycota > Sordariomycetes > Amphisphaeriales > Sporocadaceae > Pestalotiopsis > Pestalotiopsis fici. The sequence continues at coordinate 1,067,653 of NW_006917092.1, read as the reverse complement.
AGGTCTTCTGGTACTAGCCAATCGTCTTGAAAGGGGTCCGTTAAATTTTTCGGGACCCAGGCGGAGTAGGTCGCGTTTTTCTTTCCCGGAACATAGAACCGCTGCCACCGACTAGAGGGCTGGGGCTCGGGCCCAAGGACCGTGATATTCTGGGCTGTGAGTAGTTCCATGTCGGCCGGTGAAGGACACTGGGTGTCAAGAAGTCCAAAATAATTGATGGTTTCGTCATCTGGATATTCATTACTTGGGGCTACTAACTTGATAGTGTCGATGAGTGTCTCAGAGAGTATTCCGTCAGTAACCGAGGCATTATACAGCCTGAAGCATGGCGATAGCGTGCAGCTAGCTGCACCGTAACCAATGCATGTCCAGGAATCGTGCTCGGGTGTAGCTGCGTCGCAGTTAAGAATTTGTTGTCCAGTAAGCGGGTTGACATTTGTACTGTTGAAAATTGTGTTGGCGAAAACCAGTTGTATGTTGGTATCGGTCGTTGAGTAACCCTCCGTCCCCTTAACCATGCCGCCTAGGTTGAAGTCGACCGGTGTCGTTGCCCAATTTCTGATGCAGCTTGTACATGCTGGATCCAAAGAGGGTTGAGCTAATTGGGGGGTGGTAATATTCAAGATCTTGGGTCCATTGAGGGCGCCGGCATGAAGACTGGTTACGAAATTGATCCCTAAAAAGCCGGGACCAGAACAATTGGCTGGGTGCGAAATTTCTGTACAATTGCCAGTAATATTATCATGACAGCATTCGTAAGTAAATGAGAGCCTTCTGGAAATATCCTCGCAAGAGGAGCAAAATCCCAATGTGCCAAAGGTTTCCGGGAATGTGCAATTCCCAGTGGGACATTGGAATACAATATCATCACCAGAAGATATCATACCAAGTGCGACCGCCCTTTCAAGTTTTGTGCTGTCCGCGGGTGGCATTGGAAGAGTCGATTCATATCCAAAATAGTTCCTTCGAGGCAACGTCGCGTTAAGCTCTGAGGCCTGCCACGAACAATTAACCGGCGCCACGAGCTGTTGAACGATAGGATCTATAGCCATAGAGATAAGCGTTATAAGGGCGCCAAATGCGGTGAGTGGCTGTTTAATATGGTGCTTCCAAAGCCATACAAGTGATCCCCATGGTCCGCGGCCGGCGTTATCGTAAAGAACTGCATCGTAAAGAGGACGTCTATCGGCGGAAAACCAAATCCATTGCAATTGGCCAATACACGAGGTAAGAACAAAGCCGAGGCAGCCGCGTAAAACGATGCTATAAATGGATAAGAGGCCGTTGATTGTAATTCCATAACGCCATTGCGGCAGGGGGCGGTTGGCATGCGGGTATATTGTAACCGCAACAGCCATCATCATTATGAAGGCAATGGTGCACGCCACTATTTCCCACGCCCATACTTTAACGTGGCGAAAGCGCCTCTTTTTAAGCGATGGAAGCGATGTATTCAAGGGGAAATGTGCTTTTATCCACGAGAAAGGATGCATCGTACGGCGTTACGAGATGTCTCCCCCGGTAGTTAGCTCCTGATATGGATAGAAGGGAGACTAAAGACATACCTAGGTAAAGGGTCCGTAATGCGATGCAACTGTGAGATGACAGAGTCTCAGCTTAAGTAACTACAGGTTTTTCAGATTTTAAGGTTGTTGGTTACTTTTAGTATGGCAGCGTCACTGGCTTTTTGTACTACGCTCAGTATTGTGATAGGCAGAATTGGCATGTCGTGTTACCCCAAAGTGCGATTTAAGGCTGCCACTCTGCAGTGCCATTGCCACGCGTAGGCATGTGAGTAGCCAAGAGGGTAGCAAAAAAAGTGACGCAGAGTACCCAAGGTGACCACCACTGCCAGTGCGTCACTTAATCTGCCAGCCACTTGGTAGCCTTACAAGCCTTGCATTCCGGCCATCTGAGCTGAAAGGCTGCCTCGCACCTGCATCCTGGCCCCTGGTTTGGTCGGTTTCGCGGTTTCGTGGGTTCATGGCGTCCATCCCGCCCCCGCGGGTTGGGGGTCTCATCCACACACGATGTCTTCCGCGCCCCGATTTCTGGCCTCTGAATCCTTCAGATCGCCGCAAGCCCTGCAAAACGAGAGAAAGGCTCGGGAGCGGATTGAGGGGATGCGTACCCAAACATATGCACCCCGCCTCGCAGGCGTAGCCCAGGGCGAGTGAAGGACCGGCGTCACTGGCAGAGACCTGGCCTGGATAAAAAGCCTGAGCGTGCCTGACTTCTAGTTGGGCTGCAGGAAAACACAATGAACGTACCTTCCTATCGGACATCTTTCATATGCTGAGCGCACGCGGGATGCGGACAAGATTGGGGTGGGGGATGTTGGCTTCAATAAGAAAAAACGGTTAGTAACGAGGATTGCGATATCACGCCTTCGGAAGGGCTGGAAAGACACACACTGACGTAAACGGAGTATCTCCTGTGAGAATAATAGGAAAAGGATGCCCCTTAGATTTGCGCACGTATCCTGAAAAGATGGGTGTGCCGAGCTATTCAGCCCAGCGGGATGGGATTGATGGGGGCAGGGAACGGAAAGCGCGAGTTTTGCGCACTTTGGCCGCGAGAAGATGAACCCAAGGCGGCAGCAGAATGATTTACTCATTTATCCCGAGTGATTCCTCAAGATGAGCCTTGGGCAACGGACAGAGTAGGCCGGCCCTTTTGAGGTAGTGGATGCCTTCTGCTGCCGCTCGAGGTTCATGGCAGAAGCAACGATCGGCTCCTGGTCATGCGCAAGCGGTGGCTAGTCCCGATGCTTATTGAATCGAAGAAGTTGAAAAGAGTGTCGCAAAAGGTCATCATCATCACCCATGCGCAGCAAGAACTTATGAACCAGCCGAGTCTCAACTTCAACGCCTATTTATTTGAAACAGCGTGGGACTTTGTAGGAATGTACCCCCCTGGACCCGAAACTTTGCTCATTTCTCGATCCAACATCCAGATGGTTCGCATGATGGGTTATACCGACTTCCCACGGGAAAACCGCATCTTGTGCTGGAAAAGGAAGAGCGACTGCACTAGAATCATTGTCTTCATTGACGTCGAGCAAGCACTGAGATCACAATGCATTCAAGAACCTCTGGAAAATCCTCAAGAAGGATGGTGCTGGATAGCAAAGCTGGAAAAGCCATTCAACTTAGAGTGCGCCCAGAAGCTCTTGATGACCATGTGTAACAAGCAAAACATGCCTCTTTTTGAGTTGCGAGACAATCTAGGACAAATTATTCCATGCCATCAGATTTTGAGCTATTTGGACGACGTGCAGGCCCAACGCAGGCCTAGCGAGGGAGACGTTGTACCGGAGGCTAGCATAAGGACTGTGGATGTAAACGAACTCTTGTGATTACATGGGATTGCTGCTATATATTAAAGAATAATTCTATAATCACTGTGGTTATTTGTGATTATAGGTGACTTGGCATGCCATGTACATTGCTCACGACCAAGTTCCATTAGCACCTCCGAAATATCCAACATCGGGCATCTGCAACCATGGCAGGCCCAAACCATCGGCCGTGTTTTGCCAGACGGTATTTCCCCACCAATCCGGGAACTGCGCATTCGGGCCGTAGGTGACGGCAAAGAAAATCACAATACCGCTAATGGCCAATCCGGTATCCAGGGCAGCGGCGAGCACATAGTTGTACTTTGTCCACCAGGCGTAGAAGCGGCGGTAGATGATCTTGTTGAACACTAGGTTGACAATGTACCACGACGAGTAGTTGATGCCAGTCGCGGGCGGGACATTGTACGTGCCCACAAAGATGAGGGGCCAGTTGATCTTGCGGACAAAGTCGGACCGGGTCTTTTTCCAGATGAAATAGGTCATGGGCGGCAGGATGAGACCGATCCAGAAAAAGTGTAGCAGGCCCGAGTAGATGGCGCCGACAGAGTACAGGCGCGCGGGACCGACCAGACCCCAAATGACCGACGATGAAAAGACGGTACGTCCGTTGGGGCACGAGAAGCCGTTTTGCTGGTCCTCGGAGCAAATATCGTCGACATTGCCCAGCATCCACAGGGTCACGCCCGTCTGGGTCAGGGCGCCGAGGATGGTGGCGACACCCTGGGCAAAGAAGAGGGTTCGCGGGGCAATCTTGAGGTAATGGCCCAGCTTCAAATCGGCGGCAAAGTACAGTCCCTGGCCGACCACATCCGTGGACAGGATCTTGAACAATATGTTGGCAATCGGCTTGCCCTGGAACATGTAACCTCCGATGAACTCGGAAAGGACGTTGAGCTGGTTGGCGTCGACATTGGTTACACCCTGGATCATACCGCAGGGAATCATGTAGACGGCAGGAATGATATAGGCCAGGATGACTCCCCACCAGGGAAGACCGGTGTCATAACCCACGGCGGTACCGATACTCATGCCCAAGACGACAAGTAGAATGGCGGCCCACCACCACCACTTTACCGCAGTGTACGATCGCATGAGACGAGCGTGAATATCCAGTTTCAGGGTTCCGCGGAGGGCGTGCTTGATTTCGTCCCAGTGGAAAAAGTACACATGGGACAAGACACTAAGGTAACTCGGTTAGTACTCTTTTGGTCGCATCTCGATAGAGAGTGATGATGATTACCTAGTGATGGAGGCAAAGGATAGTCCATAGACAAATGCAAATGTAGCCGGGAGGTAGGGAGGCGAGTACGCCGAGTACTTTGTCTGATCAAATTCATTGTTTGTCAAAACCTGGGAAACGTCGTACACGTCGCCGAATCGGTCATAGACATCTGCTGTGCAGAATGGCATGTAGGCGGTAAACCAAGTGTTGGTGTAGTATAGAGCAGGCGTCACAATCCAGAAGAAGAAGGCGAATCCGAAAAAGACGTTGAGCGCAGCCCAGTGCGGACTGAGGAGCGGGTTCGTGTTGTAGGCAATCATGGACCAGTCAAACGTCAATGGGAACAGGCCCATACCCGTAACCATGCCAAAGACCTGGTTGACGGCCAGGTTGTTGGGGGCGATCCAGCAGATCCAGGTAAAGTAGCTGAGGCCGGTCCAGATCAGACCGGGGAACCAGTACCACACAAAGGCGGCGGCGCACACGACCATGAAGAACTTGATGCGCGTGATGCGCCAGCCGTCGGCAATGGCGTTGGCGCGCGAGTGCAGCGACGACAGCAGCGCCACGTTGCTCAGCACGCCGGGCCAGATCATGATGGTGACGAGGGCATGTTCCTTGATGTTGAAGTGGCGGTCCGGGTTGAAGCGGCCAATGGGCAGGGTGTTTGCGAGGCCGACTCCGAGAGGAAAGGCGAGAAGCTCTGCGACCAGGGACACGATGCGGACTCCGGGGTAGCGAAGGGAGAAGAATTGGTTCACTCCGGCGCCAAGAAAGACAAAGATCTAGAATGGATTTGTTGTTTAGATTCGGCCATTACTTTGTGCGCTCTGAAGAGATATGATCGCAACTTACAATGCCAAGTAGCCAAGCCCGGAACGTATTGACAGGAATTGCCGTGTCGTCCGTCTCCGGGACCACGGCCCTCACCTGCGGGAACGGGGAAGTATCGGCTTCATAGTCGCCTTCGTCCTCGACCTTGGACAGGACCCGGCTCATGTCCACCTCGAGCTCGGCGAGGTGTCCGTTCTCGAGCTCGACATCTTGGCCGTGGAGGTTGTGCGCCGTCTTGAGCCCCGACTTTTCGTACGTGGTATTCGGGGATTTCTCCTCGTCGCCAAGCTCGGGCGGCGTGTGGCTGATATCGGTTGCCATTGTGATGGGGTCACTCACGCCTGGTGGTCGCCTCTTAACCGGGCATTCACAGACGTTTCAGATGCAATGGCGTATAGTACAAGCAACAGACTTGGACGGCCAAGAAAACCAAGCTCCCGGCGCGGCATCGTCGCACACTATGTATACCCGAGTTTTCCAAGCCCGCCGCGACCGCATCGGCTTGCTGCGATACGGGACGCGCATACAATGGAGCTGATCGCATGTCTTATCATCACAATCCCTTGCATTTTGGGGTTATAACCGAACCAGGGCCCCGGGGGAATGCACATTTGCAGTGTAGTCTGGGCGACTCGTGGTCAGAGGACCATACCATGCCAGAAGAAATTCGAGTCTAGAATACCATGTTCGCCCAAACTCAAAAACACATCTTGATCTAGATAGGAAATAGATATACCAACGACCCATCACCAATCGTTATGACTGTGACAAATTCGCCGCTCTCTGGGCCAATCTGGCAACCATCCCAAAGGGCGAATATGGCACCAATTGACCAATGGCGTGCCGGCGCTTTATCTACTTGCGATTGTTACATGAGTGGGGATGAAATACAACCCGGTTCGGGAAGGCCAGAAGATCCAGGGTCAGGGCCTGTCTAGCGCTTGACATCGGATCCGGCATATCGGATAGGCCAGTTGCGAATCGTCGGAAGACTGCGAGAGCTTCAACAAGACATATAACCGAGGTGTGTTGTTGTCTTGTATGATCAATTGACAAAGTCAGAATAAGAGATGCATCCTTTGGGCAGAACCGCCCTGTTGGGACGGTTTGGAATTGATCCCTAGTCTTCTGGAGACTGTTTCTAGGGTCTTTATACCTTTCGGCTTCTCGGCACGGGTGCTTTTCTGTACAGTATACTATTGCTTGCGGACGCGGCGACCTCCGTGGGATGTCGATCTATGACTCCAGGTTTATCTTCTCGCCCAGAGTCGTTCCATCAACGGCATATACGCAAAGCTCCTCATGAAATCTGCATGAGGTATGCAAATATTAATCTTGAGTACAACCTCATCACCTCAAGGCTTATCCCGCCCCAGCCCTTCCTTGTACACAGCCAAGGCCCGATCCCTCGAGTCCTTGTGCACAACAATGGGCTTCGGATAGCCCATCTTCTCAACCTTCTTTGCAGCGCCTCTGCCATACGGGTCGTGCACCTCCTTCTCATTGCATTCCCTCAGCTCTGGCACCCACTTCTTAATGTATTCGCCCTTGGGATCGAACTTTTCGCTCTGAAGCACCGGGTTGAAGATTCTAAAATATGGTTGCGGATCGACTCCGACGCTGGCGCTGAAGCCCCAGCCACCATTGTTGGACGCAAAATCCCCATCAATCAGATTCTCCATAAAGTAGCGCTCTCCCATCCGCCAATCAAGCAGCAGGTCCTTGGCGAGAAACGAAGCCACGATCATGCGGCAGCGATTATGCATCCACGACATGGACTGGACCTGGCGCATGGCGGCGTCGACTATCGGAAATCCCGTGTGCCCCGTCTTCCAAGCATCAAAGTGTGCCATGTTGTAGGACCAGGTAATATTCGAATATTCAGGCTTGAAAGGCTTGTTCATGCTGTTTCTCGTTAGCTTCTCACAATTGTCCAGTAAGAAGATTTTGGTCATCACTAACCAGATATATGGCCAGTTGACCATGACGTGCTTGTAGAAATCACGCCAGGCCAACTCGCTGATCCAAGTCTGGATTCCCTCCATGCCAGCATCCAATTTCTTTGTCTTGTTTCGATCACGCGCATATCGGACCGCAGTTCTCGCACTGAGAGTGCCGGCTGCAAGATGCACAGAAATGTTCGAGGTACTGACACCAGCTGGAAAATTTCTTGCGTTATGATATTGCCCGATCTTTTCATCGCAAAATTTCTCGAGTCTGGCTCTGGCTTCATGCTCGCCTGCCGGCCATATGGCGTGTAGACGTTGCGCGTCTTTTTCAGACAGCTGGTGCCCCTCTGGCACGTCGGGAATCTCGCAATCAAAGAGGGCAGCAACCTTGTCTCGCGCATTGGCTGGGTTCTTCTCGGGAGCGTCAAACAAGTTGAGCAGCTCTGGGTCAGCGTGAATCTTGGCGACCCATGCCCGTCTCCACGGGCTGTACACGGAGTATTGTTTTCCACTGCCGCTCGTGAGCAGCCCGGGCGGAACAACACAGGTATCATGGACAACCTGCATATCAATGCCCTTCTCAGCACAGGTTTTTATCAAATTCGCATCCCGGCGTAGCTCATCCACCTCGTATTCCATATTGGCAAACAAATGGCTTACGCCCCATTCCTCCAAGAATTCAATGATGCGCTCAGGCACATCTTTTCGGGTTTCTACGGTTTCAACATAGAGTGGAATATCCAGTGCGGCCAGGTCTTGTTTCAGAACGTGCAATGTGCGAATCATAAAGTCGATGCGAACAGGCGCAGTCAGATGCGCCTTAAAGTCCTCGGGACTAATAACGTATAGGCCAATCAATGGTACTCCAGCTTCTTTCGCCTTTTGACTTGCAAGCCACAGGGCACGATTGTCCGAGGTTCGAAGGTCCATCTTGAACCAGTGCACGACAGCGTCTTTAGCCTTGATGCCCTTGCGCGTCTGCCCTGTGCCTTCCAGTGCGCCAAGCAATGTCTCAATGGGACGCGGTATCTCGTTGTTATTGTAGGCGAGCGCGCGAGCATTGCTCATCTCGTGTGGGTAGTATTTACGGAGCACAATTCCATGCTCTTCTGCTTCGGCGGAGAAGGGGTGAGGATCGCGCAAGTTTGAGGAGCCGTTTGCGAGCTTGAATTTCTTGTTTGAAGCATCTAGATCCTCTGGCTCAACGTCGGGCACCTGGCGCTTTGGCGGACGGCCTCGCTTGAGTGGTGTGGTGCCCGCGGCAACGTCCTTTGGGTCATCAAACGTGCCCTTGGGAGGACGACCTCGCTTGAGTGGCATGGTGGCCATGGTCGCTAATGACAAGTGCGATAGTTGGTAATGTATAGAAGACACTTTAGGAAAACGAGTAAATGGTGAACGCGACAAAGAACGCAGTAACAAAGTGCGAAAATGGGGTATCATTAGTGTAACCGAGGCCTGAAACTTTTCAGCTCAAGGAAAAGCCATTGAATTGGAACCTACATTTCTTCTTTATGTGCTGTGCGTGATTAGAGACATTCTTCGCGATGTCCCTTGCGTCATGACAAGTCCGCGATCGAGCTGGACCCGATACAATCTTGAGCTTTACTCGAATGGCTGGAGCTAAGGAAACTTTGCCGGACTGGGGTGGCCCATATTACTTGTTTCGGTTACATGGACCTGAAAATCACTAGGTTTACACCAGCACCTGCGACTTCTCTCGGACGACATGAATTGCGGATATTCTGTGAGGGTGTAAATCTGGAGTAAATTCTGGAGTATAGACAATGGAGTGATTGCTCAACCATAATAGAATGTTAATATCTTGGTCGATGGGCAGAGAAGGGTCAGATCATAGCCAGCAAAAATGTGCCCATTTGTGTTCACATTACATAGTCACAGGTCCTGAAGAGTTTCTAGCTCAGCCGCGTGAGTTCGGAATCTGTAGTCCTGCCTCGGTCAAAAGGATGCCCTTGGAAGTCATTGACAAAACGAGCTCCGCCACCTGCGCGAGGCGCTCAGGCAACGGGACAAGTCTGTAATCCGTCAAACATCAAGGTCCATCAAGACGACTCGGACAAATTGGAGACATGTATGACCCGTATCTGTACCATGATGGACAGCTCGCACATCACAATTTTTTCAAGGCCAGTCACTCATCTGCGGCACGGAGACTATCGAGGTAGCCCCAGACTCCTCGAGCATAGTGACCACGCAAAGGTGAGCTGCGAGGAGCCTTTGCTAGCCGGTTTCCATCACAAAAATCAACTGCAGGACGGGACCACATCGTGATGCGCAAATCGTGGAAAGAGGCGTAAAGTATGGGTTGGTTCAGGAATCGATTTTTATTTTCCGTTCCTTTGTCAGGATGCTGGTGCGACCGACGTTTCTAATCGGCGAGGTGCATATCAAAGCAGGTACCACATGAAATCGTCCCTCCATCCTGCCGCATTATTCCCAATGATCCAGTCAACACCGAAAAACCTGACGATGCGAATGCGCGTCAGCCGGGGCGGGTCCTGATGAATCGCTTCTCGCAGGAGAACTCTTTTGTCGTCGACATACCACAGACAGAAAGATCCATTGCTTATCGCTGGGCGCTCCAGACGCTCTTGACGAGACCGTCACGCTGGGCCAGGCGGTTGAAGGCGTCGTCGCTCTCACCCATGGCACGGACGAAACCGCAGAGGGCGTAGACGTGGTTCTCGCCCTGGACGGCACGGCCGTTCTCGTCAACCTTGGCGACGGAGATCTGGACAGAGGCGTGGTCCTTGGCCTTGATGATGCGGTTGGTGGCGCTGCACTTGCGGGGGACGTAGCTATGGACACATGAGTTAGTATCGCAGACTTGCAACTCTGTATTTTTCGCATCGGGCTTTTGTCTTCGATTCGGGGAGGCTCGGTTTGATGATTTTTTTTCTTCCTCCATCTTTCCACATGCTCTCCATCAATTGGGGGGTTCAGTTGGCACGTACAGGTCGACGATTTCTCCCTTGTCGTTCTCCATTTTGGCGACTGTGAATTTGTCTGGTGATGGTCCTTGAAAGGGTGTTGGGTGGGCAAGGATGTGCAGGTCGGTCGCAATTGTCGTCACGAGTGAGAGAAGTCGATTTGCTCCAAGTCTCAAATTATTGTTATCCAGCAAAATTCGGTGGAGGGGTTGTGGGCTGAGTCAGCGGTTGAAGTCCGGTCCGTGGTCTTGGAAGATAAGTGGGTCGGGGTCGAGGTAAGAGCTCGAGTGGATCCTCTTTCTGTCAAGGCAGCGCAAAGAAAAGAAGCACGTGCTCTCGTGGCGCCGTCGCGTAGAGCGCTACGCCCAAGACGCCAGGCAATGGCAGCACGGCCCCTCCAAGGTTCCCATATCCGCGGTGCAATCCTGTCGACATCAAGGCTCGAGCTGTATCCAATTCACCACCTTATTGGGAACATCGTATGTGAAACGATATAATTCTTGATGTTGGCAAAGGAGTTCCATGTACTATCAATTTCTCCTCTGTCAACTCATGTTACTGATCGCCAATCGTATCCTCACAAGACACCTGTTGCGATAACCCATTCCCAATCTGCCTCCCTCAGTTCTCCGTGGATGCGCTGGTCGCATACCAGCTCGGCCGCGAATATACTTCAATTCTCCACATAGGACCGCCGCCACTTTGACCATGTCTTCACCGGTTAAACCATCCAAGTTTGAGGCCTATGTCGTACGGTCGTCCTCGCCAGCAGATCTTCCCGACCTGAAGGAGTTATTCAAGAAAAGCCCAAGAAAGGCGCCGCCATTGCGAAGTGGGAGCAATGCAGCAGCAATCCCAGCCACTGCTCGAACCACCTTTGCGAGCGCCGCTGATATACTGCGCGAGGCCCCCGAAATTGACATAGACACGGAGCAGATCACATATTCGCCTCCCCGAAAACCGAAACCTGCGAGAAAGCCCAGAGCGAAATCCCAGAAAGCAAAAGATGCGCTTGGTGCAGGAGACGATGCCGGTGTCGTACTCTCACCAAAGCGCTTCCAGAGTAAATCCAAGACAAAGACAGAAATCCCATTCGACGATATTCCATCAGCCCAGCCTCCATTGCTAAAGGGTCGGGTCACAAAAAAGACAGCTACAGACAAGGGCAAGGCAAAAAAGAAGGTTGAAACTGTTTCTCACCATTTTGCCAATGTACCAGAAGACACTGCAGAAAAGGATCCGACCGACAATGGGCATTCGAAAACATCCCTCGAATCTCAGCAACCTCCGGAACCAGCATTGGCAAGGCGGATAGACTGGACGCCGCCACGTGCAAACAGTGCTCCTATAGTTCTCGACTCTGAGTCAGATGACAAGGAGCTCCTCTCTTCGATCGAGAAAGCCGCAGCTTCCAAGGACGTTTTTCAAAATCTGTTCGACGAGTTTGCACACAAGAAAAGGGAGATCAATGAACAAGGGAATCAAGAGGCATCAGAGGCGTCGCGTGAAGTTTTGAAAAAGCGCAAACGTCTTGAACTTGTGTCTATAACCGACGACAAACCGGAGAAACAGTCGAAACAGTCCAAAGAAACATCACCCGTCAAACCCCCTACTGCCAAGAAGAAGGCTAGAACCATTACCGAGCTTGCCACGGCACCGTATGCTCCTCCAGAGTTTACCGACGTTGATTTGCTCGCTCCCGGGACCAAGGATTCTCTACTCAGATACTTTGATACCGATGGTCAAGTTACAGCCCTAGTCGAGCACCAGTCTATCGCCATGGACAGGAACAGCGATAAGCCCAAGAAGAAGCCAGCAAAACCTAGAAAGAAGAAGGGAGCCACCATCGAGGACCCGATTCTCCTATCACCAAGTTCGGCATTGAAACAATCCACGGCACAGGACTTTCTCTTTGGCACTTCGAGCCAGCTTATGCTAGAAGATTCCCCAAGAACATTGCGCAACTTGCAAGCGGCTATCAAAGCTTCAATGCAAGATGATCCTTTTGCGCAGGACGATCCTTTTGGGAGTTCACCACCTCAGGCTGCCAAAAGGACTGGGCTGTGGCATGCTGGAGCGAGAGGCACAGATGGTGATCTGCTGGAAGCTGAAACTATCGAACTCATCGGCGACAGAGTGGAGGCTGCTACTGCTGTTATTCAAACAGAATCTGTTGGCAAGAATGATGCAAAAGGAGACTTTATTGATATCGGGGATGTATTGTCAAGCCCGCCACAGACTGTAAATGCTCCAACAAATCCCAAGTCACATTTTTGGCAATACCAAAAGAAGGCCGACGGTATCGCCGAGATCACATCTGCGAACACTTCGGAACCTCCGTCTTCAACGCAAGAGCCGTCAACGAGCAAGGAAACTGATGATGCATTGACGCCCCGCCCGAAATATGAGCTCTTTACCGATGCTCAGCTAGCCAAGCAGATCAACACATTCGGTTTCAAGCCTGTCAAGAGGCGGCAGGCAATGATAGCACTACTCAACCAGTGTTGGGTGGACCAACATCCTGGTGCTTCGTTGGCATCATCAACATTGGGTGCACCAGCGTCAATATCAACGTCTGCCGTCCGGAACAACCCCAGAAAACAAGACTCTGCAGCATCTGTGGCTGAAGCTGAGACCATGAAAAAACCGCGCGGTCGACCAAAGAAGGACAAATCTATAGTGTCAGTGGAACCCCAAGTGGTCTCACCAAAGAGAGGACGTGGCCGTCCAAGGAAAGTATCTGTGGATGGAAATGGTGCCACAAATCTAGAGGAGGCGACAGCTTCTCCAAGACGAAAGAAATCGTCCAAGAAGGAAAAGGAGATTGCGGATTCGGAGAACGATGATCTTTCGCTTTCTCCTCATTCCCGCCCGGAATCTGTATTCTCGTCACCTCCGCCGATGGACCTCTCATTGATGGAAGAGGGCGAAACCTCTCTGAATCTCGATCCCACTGAACAGGAGGCAGACATGTTCGCTCACATAACAAAAGCAGTCACCTCTGCCCCGCGGTCAAGAGATCCAGATGAGCCATCATGGCATGAAAAGATGCTGATGTATGACCCCGTGGTACTAGAAGAACTGACGGCGTGGTTAAACAGTGGGCAGCTCACAAGAGTGGGCTATGATGGAGAAGCCTCGCCTGCAGAGGTTAAGAAATGGTGCGAGTCGAAAAGTATAATTTGCCTTTGGAAAGAGAATACTCGAGGCAAGGAGAGAAAACGATATTGATGATACCCCGGTGCTTTTCGTACCTATTTATCTTGCTCATGAGCATTTATTTAATAATGCTCCCAACATATAACAGACTTGAATCGCTTTCGAGATTCTTTGTATGAATTTATATTTACATAAACAGTCATGCTTTGTCCTGTGTTACAGCAATTTCTTGAATTGGCGATGAAAAGTGTCCAACCACCTCTGCTGTCTCTGTAGCGCTTCACTGCGGGATCAGCAGCGGGCAAAGTGTCCAAAATCGCGGGGAGAACCCCCAACTCTGGTGTCAGACCTCGGCATCTCCAAATTCGCGGCGCTCCCTCATCGCTTAACTATTCCGAACTACATTAAATAAAGACCGGCTCAAACCTCCCCAAATTTTCAAGGTCACAGCTCAGCAATGTCGCAAAGGCTATCGCGGCACATACTATTCTTGTGCCCTTTCCACCCCACCCAGAAGTCTGTGCTTTCATTGACACGATCATTCACATTGCTTACAGCTGGTGCACACAATATAGCCGGAAGAGCGACCCGATCGGCGCCTGGCTACATACACAGTACGCGGCATCGTGCTCCATCATCTTTGACACAATTTCGCGAGCGAAAAGTGGTGACTGTCATGACGTCCAAAGTTGCCCACTACTCGATCGCGGGCGTATCGGGCGACAAGCCCAAGGGCAAGCCGCCCATGAACCCGCGGCCCAGCTCGAGCATTATACTCCTGTCCCCGACCAATCAGGTGCTCTTGGTGCACCGGGTCAAGACGTCGTCTGCCTTTGCGTCGGCACATGTCTTTCCGGGCGGTAACTTGTCCGAGTTCCATGATGGAGCAGTGCCGCCGCCAGACGACCCGGCCCGGCACCAGGACGGCCGGCCGTATAGGTTGGGTGCCGTCCGAGAAACGTTTGAGGAGACGGGTGTCTTGCTTGCACGCGGCGCTGATGGTGGATTATTGAGCTTGCCGGCTGCCGAGAGAGATGCGGCGAGAAAGAGGATATACGCCAACGAGATTTCATTTGAAGAGTGGCTGAAGAGTGTAGGAGGAGAGCCTGACCTAGGTAAATACCCAATGCCACCATGTGAATACCACGTCTTTTAAATACTAATCACTGGAGGCTCAGAAAACCTACATCCCTTTACGCGGTGGATTACGCCACCAGCCACGCCAAAGAGATTTACAACACAAATGTATCTGTACATGCTACCATTGTCTGGTTTAGAGTCAACCTCACATGCGACATCCGATATTACCGCGGCAGCCAGCCAGGCAGAGGCGGTCCTGCCGACCCCAGACGGTACAGAAATCACAACATCGGTCTTTGAGGATGCCTCAACCTGGCTTGCGCGCCAGAAGCGGGGCGAGGTGATCCTTTTCCCGCCACAGGCGTTTCTGTTGACGCTGGTCTCGCAGCACTGCACTGAGCCCGCGCCAACTGGGTCTTCCGAGACGGCGGCAGCCCAGCACTATGAAGCCCAACGCCGGGGACTCCTCGAGTTTCTGTACAAGACACCCACAGCTACACACCCCAAGGCGCTGAAGCAAGCAACATCGCAGATTTCCTGGGCCGACAAGGTCATTAGCCCCGTCACGGCCTTGGTGCTGCCCGACGGCCGCGCCGTCTTGAGCTTGGAGAGGCCCGGCCCGGAGCTCAAGGGCACGGGGCGCGGCGGCGACTGGGAGCGCGTTGTGCTGGTGCGCTTCGCCAAGGGCACGGCGACCGAGGTCGAGGTCAGGGATAGGGAGGAGGTATTTGCTGAGCAACGGCACACGGAGCGGTCAGAGAAGGAGAAGGAAGCAAAGTTATAGCCGACAAGACAAGTGACGTAGAGCAATGCATTAAGTGAATGGAATCATGTTCGCACTGTGAGGTCTACTGTTTATTCTGCAAATTGCTCACTGGTATTTGAGCTGTGAGGCAGCACATCATTATGAACATTCCTGCAATACATATATTGTGACCGAGGTCCTGAGACGAAGTGGAAAGAGATTTCAGAAACAAGAACAATCACAAAATTCTAGGAAGGAATTTGGCTATTACCTCATATGCAGACATGTATAAAAGCTTTCCTTGAAATCACTCGCCTGCTGGGCTGAAAAATGAGGTACACTCATCGGAAGCAAGGCAAGTACTCCTTTCAGTGGTATGGGTCGCGAGAGGTGATGGATGCCAGGAAAGGCCGGAAGTGGCCCTGAACACGGCGCCATCTAATCTGTTCTTGCCTCCTAGGATATGCTCGGTCTTTATCTTCAGAAGACACAGCTCTCTGACCTGCCGATAGTAGGTGCCCTCCACGTCCTTGCTTGACAGCAAGGGGGCTCACGGTTCGTCTAGGTGACGGGCGATTACTGGGGCAGGAGGTATCCAAGATGCCGCCCCTGGTCTAGAACATCTCGTCGTCGCGTTGGCCAAACAACCACTCAAGGAACAGGTAGCCACTCATCATTGAGCTCGCCCAAAAACAAATGATGAATTATGAGGGCGCAGGGGGGTAGGCGCGAACGATTGTACTCAGCTTTAAATGTCGATCGCCACTCTCTATGGTGAAGACAGCTTCCATTTGAAGTCTTGTTTCGTTACGCATAACCGCCAAATCACTTCAAATTTTTATTAGTTTGATTGTCGTAGTGACAGTCATCGCAATCTCATCATGAAACTACCACTTCAAGTGAACCCGCTGTTCGGAGGCAGAGGACCTGTCACGCAAGGGTAACCACATGGCATGTCAATAGCTGCCATCGGCATCGGTCGAGACCTAGACTGCAGCGGGAGTTCTTGGCTCCCACCCTCCCCTTTCCAGAGAACAATGAATCTCGCGCCTTAAATCAGCATCTGATCCACATGAAATCAGGGCAGGCAGGATAGTTCTAGATCCAGAAGGCCCGGGCTGGGGAAGACATCCATGTGTGTGTCAGAGTGGCCGTACTGGTCCGGACCTACTTGAAATGCCAATGATACCTGGGTATGTATGCGTGTCATGGAAAAAGTAGCGCTTTCCAAATATCGAAAATCGAATCGTATCTAACGTCCTTGCCAAGTACTATTTCGGCTTTGTCGTCATTGTTGTTGTTATTGTTACTGTTCGCTAAGGACTGGACTTTCTTATATAAAGCCTCATCCCATGTTTTGATTTTCTTCCCTAATCCTTTTGCTTATTTTTCTTTCTCCTTCTTCATATATTCAACGACCAAGACCAAGACCTATAACCATCCCACGCGCTATCGATGATGTGATCTATTGGAAATCTCACGATGGCCACTGCAGCGACCAAATCCCTGCGGTCACTGCTCATTCACGCAAGAAATATTGTCGAATTGCGCAGCACGCTCAAATTGTGAAGAAGCGAAAGCTGGAGGAGGCCACAGTGTACAGGACGTTGCACCATAGACACCCACAGGAGGAGGCCATCACCAGCCAGCTGGTATTTCTACTAGCCTATCCGGTGCATTACTACGCAAACCGTGTTCAGCTCGGCCGGCTCTCTTACCCGTCAGTCAAGTCACCCAGACAAATGAGCGGGCCAAGATTGCTGTAGAGGAAATCACCGCGTCCAGGTACGTGCAGATTATCTATGTTAATGCCGTCGAGACTTGAGTTGACCAAGTACTGCTAAACAAGTTTCACAAGACTGCAACTCTCAATGCACGCTGGCCGGGGTTGTGTTGTCATCGAGATCAAGCTGCTCGACGTGGGCCCAGATGGCATGGTGGTAAACACAGATATGCCGGGCGACCATGTTATGGGCGTGACTAGAGCCATGGATGGTTCAGGGACACTGACAGACAGAGTGCATATCAACCTGGGCAGCAGCGCGGTCGTCAAGAAGCCACCAAATATGCCGTGGACCGAGGCTGCCAGTGTGCCTTCGGCCTGGCTGACGGCCTTTACGGCTATTGAGAAGTGCGCTTCAACTGTCGACACTTCCAGGAAGCACAAAATTGCTATCCTCAGCGGTAGCTCACCCACGGGTATCTACGCGATACAGATCGCCCACAAGCGCGGTTGGTGGGTCATGGCCACTTGCTATGCTCGATATCGTGGATAGTATGACCTTGAGAAGACCTAGGTCCACCCCGACGAGATGCTGGGCAGAGCACTGGCGTTTTAGCTTGAAAGTCATGGCAGGATGAGCATTGACGGGAGGTCGTGTCTTGTCCTGGCAAATATAATTGAGGGACGACGGTTGGTGGGCTGGATTGTTGCTGGGGCACGGAGACAACTTGTACTCCTAAGTACTACTCTTAATTCTTCTTTCGCTTAGTTCTGAATTCTTTTCGTAAACTCTTTCCTGCGCCAATCTTGACTAAGACGGCCCACGACTTCCTGTGCTTAACCTTGCCATTATGTTTTTTCAAGCACCGTCCTCAAGACTGATGGCCAAGTCAAGCCGATGGACATTTAGAAATCTTGAATTGATGCTGGCCACATAGGGGCAAACAGTGACTGCAAAGGAATGTTGACTAGCATTCGGAAGTGAACAACTTGGGAGTGAAATTCGGCGCCAAAATTGGCATGTACACGAAACGGTGTGATGATATTGCACGTCCTTTCTGAGTGGGTGATATACCAGGATTAAAAGATGGCGCTGAAAGCAAGTTTGTTTTCATTTATCCTCCTCCGCTATCTGTGGCGACCTGTGTTGTATGTAGTGCGCTGTTACACCGCAGCCCAGTGTCCCCTTGGCGGAAGCTGAACACACTCAGCCTGCAGAATGCGTCGGGTAATGGTCTGAGCATGACAACTGTGGCTGGCTGCTCTCTTTATCACCCTATCGTCGCCTGCGCAATGCGCTTTGATGTTAAATAGTCAGAAGAAAGTCAAGGCCTCGAGAGTAGCGCCCGGTACTAGGGAGCAGGATCAGAGCTATTTTGTCTGTTCCCGACAGTTTGGGCTTGTTTGGTTACCATTCACACTAAATTAGTACTGTAGATGCGCTGACCCTCAGCGGCTTTGATACTCGGCTCTTGGCATCCGATCCCTATGAGTGGGTTTCCATCTCAATTTCATCCATGTTTCCTGGTTGTGCGCCTATTTGTAAGCAGTCCTTTGAGTAACCCACAATCTCTCGCCATACTATTGCAGGCGGCATGAGGCTAGAAAATCCTTGAAAATCATTGAAGCTTGTGTTGGGGATATTCCCAGGGGCGTGCCATGGTTTTCCATGCATCTGCGTTGTAAATGTGATTTCGTAAACGCGCTCTAGGTAACACAAGCACAGGAGATGCGTAAAGTAATTGAACAGGGGAATTTGGAGGGTTTCTACCACTAAGTATAATCTACCGGTGCGGCCGCAGCCCAAAGAAAAGGCATTGACCCCCAGGTTGCCAGGTCGTGGATGAGCCGGGCAAAAAGGCTAATGTTGCCGATCCTCATTGGCGATCTTTCACGTTTATAGCGTCTATAGCAGACGCTTGCATGGTGAGGTGAGTGCAAGCTAGACCGCGCTGAGGAAAACGTCTACTAGCTTGTCAATACTGCCGCTGTGACAGGCTCGTTTTCCCGAAGGCTTGATCCACCCGGGACATTGGAATCTCACTGCACCTGCGCTAGACACGATCTTTTTTTCTTCCCATATCATCATTATCAGGGGTTTTTTCCTTCAGGTCATGTTGGAGACTTGGATCTCTCGGGAGACTCTACGACGGCGTAAAAGCTTCCCGAGAGCAACGGATCTGAACTAGAGAAAGAACGGGTTCTCCATCGATAAAAGACCCCGGTTTTTTCGTGATTCCCGTGAGATCCATGGATATACATAAAGCGATGGGCCCCGTCCCTTGACGGCCTGCCTCTTGGCTGGCTTGTTTCTAGGTTGTCGAAAATGCTCTGCTAATTCAACGGCCGTCCACTCATTCACTCTGTAGCTGTTGCTCACTATAATAATTCACACTCGTTCGATCAACTTCTCTCAAGTCAAAATGCGTACCGAGTTTGGTGTCCTGGGGCTTGCCTCCAGCAGTTTCGTTGCTGTCACGGCCTTGTCAGCTCCCGCTGGCCACGCATGGAAGGCCGCGGGCCTAGGCGACAGTGAGTCTGCCGCTGAAATACGCATCAAGGGTGTCCGAGTTGACTGTGACTGACATGACTGTTTTAATCTTTCAGGCCGTTCGCCGTGCCCGATGCTCAACGCCATGGCCAACCACGGATGGCTTCCGCACGACGGCAAGAACATTGACCTGGCCACGATCCAGTCGGCCTTTGAGGCCGCCATGGGCTTCTCGACCGAGTCCTTTGTCAGCATCACGCAGTCGGCCCTCGCCGTCTCAACCACGGGCAACAGCTCGACCTTTAACCTGCAGGACACGGCGCACCACAATGCCATTGAGCACGACGGCTCGCTGTCGCGCAACGACGCCTTTTTCGGCGACGACCTGCACTTTAACCCTCTCATCTGGGCCGCCACGGCTGCGCGGTACGGTATCCGGATCCCCTTTACTTCACCTGTCATTACCGTGGAAACCGCTGCCAGGGCCCGCGCCGCCCGTGTCTGGGATGCCAAGCTCATCAACCCGGGCTTCAACTTGACGGCCGCCGGTCTTTCCGGGAGCTACGGAGAGACCAGTGTTTTCCTGACGGCCTTTTGGAACGAGACTGCTGGTGGTGTCCCCAAGGACTACGCGAGAGTACTTTTTGGTGAGTGACATTTGCGATGGATGGGTGACGAATGTGTAATATAGCCAGCCTGCTAATCGGTCTCACAGAGGAAGAGCGTATCCCGTACGCCGAGGGCTTTGTCAAAGGTAGCCACACGTTGGCGGACGTGGTCACAATGCTTTCTGCTGTGCAGGCTGTCGCAGTATAAATAACTTTCTACATCTATACCAATAATTATTAATCTTCGGAAAAGGGGCCAAATCGCTCGAGATTATCTCAATTATTCAAGGCTGACTTCGGTGAATTTTGAAAAGGACTGACGATCGCTTAAGGTTCCAGCATCAGTCTACCCAATCGCCATTGACAGAGGCGGTTTTAATGTACCTGGCGGCGCATGCTGCAACTCTTTGGTACTATATCATCTTGACGCCAAATGTAGTCTGATCACAGTTGGCTTGCCAATGCAATAACATTAACGGCCATTGATCATGCTGTACTGATGTTGGGGAGGGGTTTACTTCTTCTTCTTTCTTTCTTGAGAAGTTTATTCAGAACTTGATGTATACTTGTGTATATAGGTACAATGTTTCATCATTAATGCTTGCCAAGGGGTACCGCGGCTGTCCACAGGGGCTCTTGCGTCAAGTTCCGGCGGAAATCCAGTGCTTACAGTACTACCGGTACATTACCTACCTCGGCCACTGGGCAGCGGCTTCAGTAGCCGGGTTTTGTGGAGAAGAGGTGCATTGAGGTTTGTGGAGAAACCTTGGACGTTCACCTCTTCCCGATTGCCCTGTTCCACCGGATATGATCACAATTCCGAATTGACTGCTGGCAACAAGCATCCTTCCAAAAGAGCTCTCTTGGCCCCTGGCTGTCTTTTTTCGGTTCCATGCACTCTCCTCGAAGAAAAGTGCCCAGTGCATGCCGGCGGTGTCGCTCGCAGAAGCTCAAGGTACGTGCTGACCTAGTCGTTGATCCGCAGTGCTCTCACTCACGCTGGTTAGTGCGATGTCGAACGACCATGCATTCTCTGCACGCGAGCTGGAGTTGACTGTGTCGATGGCCCATCTCGCGACCGCAATGTCAATAGCCAGAGACCAGCTTTCAGGGTAACTCGCCAGAGGCGCGCCCCGAGAAGGGCTCCAACTCCGCCTCCGGCTCCTGATAGTCGTCAACCGCCATCCAATCTACTCGAAGATGCAGAATTCACCGACGAGACAACAACAACAACGCCAGCCGGGACTTCCTGGAACATGAGCTCTACGTCGTCGTACACCCAAAAGGTTGAGATGGTGAAGCTGGCGGCTGCTCCATTGGCTGATTGGCTACTAGGCATTTGAATATCACGACCCGAACGCCGGAAATAGTACCGAGACTTGGACTCCACTAGTCAACGAACTCGTAACTCCCACGAGAAACTCGGGGCAGGGTGAAGCTTTGCTCAATTCTCACACCAACGTGCCCGGGTCGACTGAGCCGGCTCAGTCAACTGACATCTCCAACAGAGTTTCCCCGACTGCGCGAGCGCTCAGTGCACTTCTCCCGGACTTTGAGGTAGCCAGTCTCTTGATCGACACGTACTTTGACCGCGTACATTGGTTCATGCTTGTCTTCTTCCAAAACGATTTCCGACGGCGATTCAGAGATTTATACAACGGTCAGAAGCGCCCAACTGCACATGCTACCGATGCATTTCTCGCTCTGGTATCGACAGTCGCTGCAATCGGATCCCAGTACGTTGGAGCTCACCGCCGTGGTCTACTGGAGACATACGGAGTTGATCCCGATAACCTGAGGCGCGAAATGTTCGCTACTCTGAAGAATAATCTGCTTGACATTGTGTCTTCAGGCTCGCTGGAAGCGGCACAAACATGTGTACTCATGGGCAGCTATTACTTATACCAGGGTCAGCGAGGGCTAGCCTGGCCAATCTGCGGCTGCGCTCTACGCGTTGCCCTAGCTTTGAATCTTCATCGCGCGCGCAGCAATCTTTCACCCGACACTGCAGAGGCCAATGAGAGCAAGAAACGGTGCTGGTGGGCCATCTACGAGGTTGAAACATTTTGCTGCATGTTGTATGGGTATCCCTCAAGCACATCAGATGATGACTGCGACGTAGCCCGCCTTGATCCTCACCACCGGTACAGGCAGACGGAGCCCCCGACCTCCCAGGACGACAGCAGGGCCACTCTCCTTTCATATAAATACTTCATGTCAGAGCTATCCACGCTTACTCAGTACACTCTGAGGGAGCTTTACAACGCTCGTTCCAAGTCACAAGGCGGTACCAAGCCTACCAAAGAGAATTTGCAACGACAGATTCGAAAGGTCACCGAGATCGATGCCCGGCTACTGCAATGGAAAGAGTTTGCCGGCAAAATTGTGCCTAGAAAATCAGACTGCGCCTGCGTATCGCACCGCAGAAGATTTAGATCAGCATATCAAGGCAACTGGCCCTCAGTTTGAAGACCACATATGCCAACTCCAGGCTCTTGCCCTGAAACTCGCCTATGAGAACCTACGGATCCTAGTTCACAGACCTCTGCTTCTGTACCAGATGGTATCACCGCGGGCTGATCCATTTCAGTATTCGATCGGTGTCTGTCGAGAAGCTGCTCTGGAGATATCCGAGACAGCAGACATGCCGGTATTCTCTCAAGCGACTGGCACCTATGCCGTGTCCTTTGTGAGCATGCATCTCTTCACTGCCGGTGTAACACTGAGCATAATGGCCACTTTGGATCCTCTAAGCACACAGTCGCATCATGCAAAGGCCGGTCTCCGCAGGCTCATGGGTATGCAAGCGAACTTCAAGGCGGCATCCACGGTCGCCGCACAAGGACTGGAGTTATTACAGCGGCTCACGAAACTTTTGATGGAAAAAGAGCTACGTTTCATGCTTTCGACGCCCACGAGGCAAGCAACCCCGGCTCAGGAACCAAGTACCAACCGCGTGACACGGCCGGTTGAGAGTGTAGCGCCCGTGGCTCCCACAATCATTCCACCTAGCCATCAAGCTGTGGAGTTTGCGCCCACAAATGGAATGTCCGGGGTCGTTCTCACAGAACCTACCACATCGCCAGAATGGGAATTCCGACAGGACCCCGTTATGACCGAAGCATTCATGGACTTTGAAAATAGTACGTTGAGTTCATTATGTACCATTCTCACTGCTCATGGCTAACAAATTTAAGTGATGTTGTCTTATTCCGAACAGGGACTAGACGGAGCGCAGGGTGCGCTACCGGCGAGCAATGAGTATGGTTTCACAGAAACAGAGCAAGCATGGTTATGGGATTTGAATCTAGCATGAGCCTGAAGATTGCTGTCGAAGCCGTGCCAGGATAAAGATTGTAGAAAAACTCCTTGAACATGTGTATGCGAGACATTAACATTGTAAATGTCGGAACCAAAAGGTAAACACAACCAACGCCTCGATCTGCAATTTTCACCTAGCTATTTGCTACATAGGTCCTACACTGCACACACTTGGCCATGTAAAGTTGTCTATGATTATGCCCTTTTGATGAGTGCCTTGTTAAACGATAGACGGGCGACCAAGGCAAAAGTACAGGCTAACGCACCCACGCCACCGGCGTAGAAAATGGCAGGTCGATAGGCACTGGGCGAAATCTTACCAGACCCCGATGTCTGGAGAAGATAACCGGCAATAGGAGTTCCCAGAAGATACCCAAGAGTCCAGCCAGTACTACCAGTGCTGACGGCCATGGTGCCCTTGCTTGGCTCAAAGAAGCCACTAAAGACGGTGGGCATGGCCGTGAAGAAGCCTCCGTTGGCAACACCGTTGAGCAAGGCGAATATAATCAACGGTGCAGGCGCCGTCGAAACAGGCCAAATGGCCAGCAGTGTAATGGCATTGAGCAGCATGATCAGCATGATCGAGTTCAATGCCCCGATCCAGTCGCATAGAGGACCAGCTGCAAATCGACCAAACGCTGCGGCGAGGTTGTAGCCGGCCGTGACCAAGGCGGCCTTGGCGGAAGACATTCCGATGGACTGGGCAAATAGCGGCAGGTCTGATAGTAGAGAAATAGTTAGTCACTCAATCTCTCCGCCGATAAAGAAATTCCTTGCGTGTAGCTGAGTGCGAAAAACAGCTATTTCCTGGGACAAGATACGCGGACCAGGAAACAAATTTATAGAACAGTCCTTTTAGAAAATACATGCAATGAACAAGGATGCCACACATCATGGGATACTCACAATAGGGAGGAATGTAGAGCGCAAACACGTAAATCATACTAGAGATGGAGACGGCGACAAAAGGCAAGCACTTGAGCATGGACACGTCAATAATCGGCGACCGGCGAAACGGAATCTTTTCCCGGATAAAGCACGCCGCCGGAATGGACACGGCAAAAGCCAGGAAGCCAAAGATGCGAAACGTCCAGGCAATGCCGAGCCGGCGGTTCATGGCCTCTAGCGCGACGCTGAAGACGGCGGCTCCGATGCCGCCGCCCAGCTTGATGACGCCGTTGGCGAGGCCCTGGTAAAGGGCCGAAATGTGTCAGCTTTTGAATCTTTTTCTTGTCGTGTAGACATCACCACCAAATGCTCGAGACATAAATATCAAGGCATAGGTATTTCCCGAGACAGAGTGTGGGGACCGGGAAATAGAAACCAGCAAGACTTAAGAACACCATCCAATTTGAGCACTTACTAGTCTTCCGCCTGCGCTTCCGGTAAAATACTGCGTGGGGATGCAATTGGTAACGGTAAAGAGGAGCGAAGTACCAGTACCGACAAGGAGACCAGCCGTAGCAAACAAGCCGTCGAGATGCGACGTGGTGAAGCCGCTCGCAATGACGCCCGAGATGAAGAGCAGCTCGCCCAGGAGGGCTCCCTTGCGGGCGCCCAAGACGGGCAGCAGCCGCACCCACAAGAGGCCGAAGCCGACGGTCAGGGCCAGGGCGAGCGATCCCACCCAGGCAAAGGTCGAGGCCGACGACGACTCGGCGTCGCTGGCCAGCAGGGCGGCCTGCAGCACGCCCCAGCTTCCGCTGAACCCGGTAAAGAAAAAGTTCAGTACGGCGCAACTCAGAACGATTACCCAGACATTTTGATCTTTATTTATAGCCGGGAATGAATTGGCTGGGCCTCCGGGGGCATCGACTTGATTGTTGGCTTCTTGGTCCTGGGTGCCCGAGGGCTCGCCGTCGGAGCTTGGTTCGTCGACCGCCGCAGTGAGGACTTCTGAGCTTTGCCCTTGGGTTGATCCAGAAAGAGGCAGTGGCTGCCTTCTCAGTGAACTGATCTTTGATAAAAGTATTTCTTCAGGCATTATTGCAATTGGCAGAGGGAGATGGGTGTTCAAGATACTATGTTGATACTATGTTTAGCCATATATTTTTGGGAAATTTTTTAGCCAATTTCTATCGCGTCCTGCGAGAAAGGAGAACAATCCAGAATGGAGTGGGAATCGCTTCAGACAGTACAAGGTCGTATTAGTCGTCAATCCAGAAGCGTTCCGAGATCGGAGCGAGTTGGATCAAATCACGAGGATCTCGACGCCCTCTGCGGACGCCCTTTTACGGGAATTTGCATCGCCTGTGACAGCACATTTGGGGGTCGATATGCAAGCATTAGACCTTCGCGCATGCTTGCCTATTCTGATCCGAGACTTGAATCAGGTGGGCACAACTCTTTGGGCTAGTTTAGGAAATTATGACCCGGAATTTGGTTCCGGCGGCTTGGTGATTTGCCTGGCCCCCACTCGGCATCGTTCGGGCATACAAGTCCGATCCCACCGGAACGCCCAGGAGGCCAGGAACTGACTAGTGTGCACGGAGTGTATACTCTTTAGCAAGCCGCGCCGTTGGTTCAATGCCGACCGTCTTTCATTGGCGATATGGATATTGGCAAACATTATCCATTGCAGTTGCATACGCCTCGGAACACTGAGCAAGATCGCGTGAAATTGGTACTATCACGTACACCTCCAACAAAACTACGAGTAGAACAATGCACTTGTGTATTGCGAATATTCAAACCAGCATAGAGTCTAATTCGAATGCATCAGGCAAGCCCTGAAGATGCCAAGCTGCTATAGTTTCGTAAAAGAGCCTCTTCTGCTCCTCCATTGAAGGCGGCGGTGTACTCAATCCCCGTCGACGTCGAGACCGCTCTGTTTCCACAAGCCTGGCCTCATCATTTCCGGATGCTAGAGAACTCGGCTCAAAGGAATAGGAGCGATATTCACAATTCTTCCAGCCAGTGCCGTGATACTTTGTCGCTGCCTCCCAGTCGTCTGTTAGAAAATGCAAAAAATTGCCGTGCGTAACTAGTGCGATCGTCGCATCTTCAAGACCAGTCTGGACCAACTCTTGAAGTTTTTCTTTCAGCCAGAGTCTTGTCCTTCGCGCGCGCTCTGCAAGTCGAGTGCCGGCTGGAAAGTAGGGGCTTTTCAAGGACCTGTCGGTCCACCCATCTTCCACCAGAGACAGGTCAACAGGCCAGCCCTTTTGCGCGCACGAGTCTCTCAACGCTCCAATGTCGGAGCCGGTATTGAATGGATAATCAAAAGACTCCTGTGCCGTCGGCAAAGCCACTATGGCATCGGCGCACGTCGGCAGCGCGAGTGCGCGTTCAAAGACAAGCATGGCCGTTTGTAGCGTACGGGTCAGAGGCGAGGCGGCAACGAGTGAGATTGATGGCTGTTGATCCGCGAGCTCTCCCGCGCGGCCGCGGCATTGTTGCTCGCCAGTCGGCGTCAAGGCGGGATCGACGAGGTGGTGATGACGGATGCCCAAGTTGTGATATCCTTGTGCATGGCGCATTAGAATGACCGTGGGTGACATTTGGAGAATTGGATTGCAGAGAGCGAGAGAATAATGTACGACTATGCTGGGCGTAAATTGATCTGTCAAAGAGGTAAACCGAGGCGAAACGCGTGGTTATGTGAGAACAAGTGTTTGTGTTTACCCAAATGTATTTAGCAGCAATCTTGCAGTTTTCACCACCTACATTTGTGAGTTGAAGTCGCTATAAAGGCCAGATCCCACCGGATGTGCTGTCTTGTAGTGGACAGCCAGTGGTTGTCAGGCTCGGTTTTAGTGGAGTGTAAGCTAGGCGGGAGACACTATTAGGTTAGGTACAGATTACATCTCTGATTGACTCTCCAAAAATGTACCCAGATTATGTCAGGAGCAAAGCCTTGTGATCAGGAATTACCATGGACAATTAAGGACAATTCCAAAGTCAAAGCAAATGTCAAAGCATCAATTGGTTCCATAATTTAGTGCATCTCCAATTGGTAGACTACTATTGCAGGTATCACAACCGCGAACTTGTTGTGACTACTGCGCAAACGTTGCGGTCGCCTTTTAGTAAAACACTCTCCCCGGCGAGGCAAAGAGTCTAAACGAGAGGATAAAGTAAATTCATATCTATATGAACCACGATGCATCGTATTTGGGTTGATTCCAGTTGTTCAGTCCATATGTTAATCGACGCATAGCCGTACGGAATTCGTTGCAATATTCGTCGCCGCCACAAATAAACACCTTATTCTCTGGACCGTGAATGAACTTTTCAGGGTTCATCTCAATGAGCGCCCAGTCTTTTAGATACCCGAGCTGACTGGAAGACGTCTCATAAATAGGGTGATATGCAAGGTGGCCTATTTTCCTGCACGATTTGTCTTCCAATGCCTGGATAGCTTCCAGGATCTTTGTGTTATACGCGGTATCTTTCTGTAGACTGAGCAGCTTTTGAGTATCCTTGCTCGAAGGCTTTAGCGATCCATTCGGGTAATAGGTATCCTGGATTTTACTATTGATTCTGACCTCCGTGGCGCTCTTTCTTCGAATCCACCATCCCAGGCACCTTCGTCATTGGAATTTGTGAATGAGGAGGAAGATATATTGGAAATGGGATTGGTGAAGTGAGGTGGTAATGGGGCTGACAACGTCCGTTGCTAGAGCCGAAGTCATTTGGCAGAAAACTCTAGTTCTAAAGATTGAGAATGTTGGGAATGGATAATCCCAAACGTTAGGCGTCCTGGCGATGGCTTTGTAAGGAGTACTAGTCCAGCTGCCGACGGTACATTGGCTCTCTGATTGCTGCGGCTACGGCTGCAGACGATAGATGGAGAGGAGGTTGATATGTTAAGTTGCTATAAGCAGAGGGTCCTGAGACCTTACTGGGTCCTCTTTCGCAGTATCGATGACAAATGCTCAATGGGAGTGCAGGACCTTGTGCTCTTCCAAAGGATGTTAAGGCATGGCTAGTCTTGGGGACAACAGTCGATTTCGGTCCAATTGGCACGCTCAATCCTGCATTGAAAGCATTTGAGACTTGAAGATCTTTGTATAGAGGTAAATAGAAGACTAGTGGGATTGTGGTGTTTTGTGTTGTTTTGAAGAGAAGAGAGGGGAGACTGAAAGCTGGGGGGTATTTATATGTTGATTTGTTTGTTTATTCCTTAAAAAAGAGAAGGAGCATGGACGAGCCGTGGCTGCGTCAGTACCTTGCTTTTTTGATTTATTGGGTATGGCACTCTCCCTTTCAGACTCATCCTTGCCATGCTCAACATCATGTAGGTAGGTATGTATCTACCTAGTAGGTAAGCACAACCATGGCCCAAAGACATCCCATGAAGTCCATTCTGCCTTCTTGCAAGTGAGTGCCATATAATTGGTGTCTCTCAGCCTCACCAGCGCTTCCAGGTCAACGTCATTGACGCACTTTTCAGATCGCGTGCAGACTGCTCCTTCGCTCTCTTCCTGATCCTTCCTGATTCTTCTTGATCTGCAGCCGACGCTGCCCTAACAGACGCGCCAGCACAGCCACAGCTTCCACTCCTGCGAAACACTTTCCCGGACAGATCTGGGGATATTCACCCGAAGGAAGAAGATGTTGTTGCTCAAGACAAAGAAGGTTTCCTGCGTAAACACTGTCGGAATAGGTGCTGGGTTTAAGACCCATCGTGACGGCCACCATTCATTTGTTTTGGGCCAATACAATACATGCGTCTGCGTGGCTCGTAAATTGGCTGTGGAGTTGACTTCACTCCTGTCGACACACTTAAGATTTTCTCCCCAACTCGAGACCACGGGTGCTAGCTGGTAATGCCGAGGTTTGCTCGGCTCGCCCACAATTTGAGCATGGCGCGTGCTTGGCACAACGATTCGTCCCAGACGAAAGTCATCATGGTCTCATGAATGGCATGGCCATTGGTGTGCGATGGTTCGTAACATTAATCAATACATAAAACTAATTGATGAAAACGAAAAGTCTACCGCATTATATTTTGTTGTATAAGACTCGATAATAGCTAAATCTCCGTTGATTATCCTTTGCTGTGCTAAATGCGCCGATTTAGCGATATAAGCCGCAAGGTTGGCGGAAGCGGTGGCCTGGCAACACAATGTTTGTGCGGCAGTTCATACAAAGCTCATTTTGGAACCGACGATGTGACAGTCTCAGTATCAGTTGTTGTAGCACCACGTTTAACCTCTCTGCCGCATGGTGGGCAAAAGCGATGACCTGGCACCGCCATGCTGTGCCGACAATTCATACAAAGCCCACTCCTGGGACCCGACGATGTGACAGTCTCAGTATCATGAATATCTGGGAGGTCAGCAAGGCGAGAAATGAATAGAATGGATCCGCCGTGATTGTATGGCGGAGAGCGTTCGGTAAAATGTCCTGGGGTGTGACGATTGGCATCGTCTATGATCAGAAGCCAGTCACCATGACTGACGCGGTCCATCTCGGTCAAGACTTGTGGTATCATTTCGTCACTTAGCTCCAAGTCATCTACGGTCAATGTAGCACTCCTGAGGCGGAGGCCTATTCCACGGAAGCCGTCACTCAAGGTCTTCGTGGAGCGCGCTGAGACCCAAAAGACGGAGTATCTTGGTTGTTGTCGGCGGAACGAGTGAACTGCTCTGAGGGCCAAGGTGGTTTTTCCGACTCCTGCCGGTCCTATCAGGGCGGTAGTTGTGATGTTTCCATCATTCTTCTTGTGAGCTATCTTGACAGAAATGCTCTCGATGAGTTCCTCGTGCCAAACATCTTCGGGGCTATCGTCAAAAGGGATCATGCAGGGAGGTAAGAGACTGTATTCTCCCAAGATTGCCTTTGCTGTCGAGGCTGCCGAAGCTGCTGCAAACTGAGACCACTTCATCTCATCGTGCCCATCGCCATAATCACCTACTCCTAGCACAGTAATGCATGGCAGTCTTGCAAAGATTGAGTCGTATCTGTCCGCAATCCCAAGGACGGAGTTCTGCAGACACAATGTCGAGTGCCAAGCTCTTCGTGCTCCAGGGCTCGCGTGAGAGCACAAGACGCGCCCATAGTGCAACAAAGGTTCTTGGATCCTGCCCTCCTGACCTGATGCAACCTGAATACCCCTCTGAGGTCGATTTCGAGGGACCAGGTACTGATGATCGCACCCAATGTCATTGCAACTCGACCCCAACACGTCATGACAGGCCCCATTCGACAAGAAACCGCTCTTGCAGTCACAGTCTCGTGAGTCGTGATGCTTATGTGGATAGCTAGACACGAATAGTTTGTCCTCTGTTGCTCCAGGATATGCTACCGAAGACGATTCTTGGAGGCGCCTAAGAAAGAACGCAGCATTTCCTTGCAGTCGCCTGAAGCCTTCATCGGTCTCCAATACAGTAGCCAATTTTGTTTGAACTTGTCGCTTGGATGAAACGACCCTCTCATTGGAAATCATTTCAAAATGTCCTGGTGGGTAGGAAACAAGTTCATCACTGATTAATACGTCGCCTCGGAATATCTGACCAGGACTTTTGCTGTCGCTCTGAGGCAAGCCGCTGCAAGTGCCAACAAGGAGCACAAGCTGTAGCCTTTCGAAATCGGAAAGTACTTCGATGGCTTTACGTTCCATCTCAGCTGGAATCGTATCGATCAAAACCAGAACAGCGTTGCAACCATAAATGCGGCCAAAAATACAACGAGAGAACCCGAAGGAGGTACGCATCCGCAATGGCTCGTGGTTGTCGCGGAAACTTCGTGGATCATTCTCGCAGATGCGGTCAAACAGCAGAGGAACGACATCAAATGCTGACACAGAATGACAGATGATCGCAACGTCAAAATCATCCGGCTTCAAAGGTGGCAGGGTGGGTGTCACCTCAAACGGCATCTTTCCCTCTTCGCCCTGTGTATGTCGGACTTCTGTCCCTTGGCCGAGAAGGCTGAGACATGATGAATCTTCGGTCGTGAGGAGGAGTCTGCCCTTAAGCCCACTCGGAAGCAAACCCTCAAGCTGCATATGCAGCAATGTTTGACGATCAATACCATCCAGAACCATCAACCACGGGCTGTGCATCCGCCAATTGAGCAAGTATACGGCAGATCTATTTGACTCCACGGCGTACTCTTGGGGATTCAACATTTCAAAAATTTTTGAAAAGGCACTTGAAATGTGATTGAAGTCCAATGCATCTATCCAGAAGACAGAACAGCCGGTCTCCTCCTCAGCGATTTCGTTAACTAACGTTCTGGCAATAAGCGTCTTACCGGTGCCAGAGGGACCGGCGATGACGACGCGAGGCTGCTGCTTGGGCTGGCTATCGGTAGCTAGATAGAGTAAAGATTGCTGTTGGAAGAGTAAAAATTCCAAGTCGGCTTTGATATCATTTTGGCGAGTGGATAGCTGGAATAATGGGGTCGCGGGCACATTAAACATAAAAACTTTATCTGGATTTAAACAGAGTAGGTGTCAGTCAGACTAAGCGCGCGCGTGAGTGTGCGTTTGTGAGTGAGACGGAGGGATAGAGAATAGATATAGAGGCGGTAAACAATAGATCAATTAAAAGTCAAGAAATCGTGTGAAGATGAGGGAGCGACAGTGGGAGACAAAATTAACCGAATTACGTACCTTTGCTCAGAAAGAACCAAGTTCTGTTCTCGTACTCACTCAAGGAATCAAAAACCTCCTGACAAGTGTTTTCGATAATATTCTCGATCATATTCCTCTCCATATCCCCGGTGCCCTCTCTTTTGAAGGCTAGAACGCAGGATATAAGCGCTGTGCGCACTTTGAGCAAACAGAGGCCCCAAAACTCATGAATCTGAGATTCGGGAAGTCTATCAGAAGTTATGCCAATGCCATTGGAAATAAGATCCTTCACGATCTCAAAAGTATGGTGAGAGTCAGGTAGAAACGTCTTAAGAAGAAAAATTTGCTCCTGCACGGATTCGATTGTACAATTAACAGGGTCGTCTTGGACCTCGTAATTTGCATCTCTTACGTGCGAAAGGGAACCGGAGAGCTGCGAGGCTTTGCTTCGGTCATCAAGTGCTAAGACCGATCTTTCGGGCAGGGCGCGAAGGGAGAACTCATGTAAGTGTTGCAATATGTGATCGTCGACCCTGGAATCCATAGTGCAAGTCGCAAAGTCGCAAAACGGACAGTTCAGTGGCCCGACCAGCGGCTGTTTACTCAATTCTGCAAGCACCGGCAACTGGATCGCCTTGACCTTGTCCGAATGAGCTTTTGTGACGTGGTCCTTCCATTCTTCGTCACTCTCAAAGCAATGTGTCGTTTGGACAGAAGGACTTGCAATAGCGTCACCACTAGAGTGACAAAAGCTGCATATCCAGCGCGTAGTTGAATGTTTGTCTAACAAATGGGCCACTAGGTTTTCCGATGTCAAGTACATCTCAAAGGGTGTTTTACACCCTTCAATGAAGCACGTGTATGGCATCAGGTCTTGAGCCACATGGGCTCTGACCGACGGGTTAGCTTGACCGTTGTAGTATGTAAGAGGCATGTAGATGAATACTTACCTCCAGCTCTGTTCAACCCTTGTGTATGACGAAGGTAGTATGTCATCACAGTATGGGCACGTTAATAAACCTTTTGAGTCCAGCGTTGGACGGTCGGGATAAGTTTGAGTTGATCCTATTTTTGTCACCCTTGTCACTTTCGAGGGAGTCTGAGGCGCCATCACACGTTGCACATCAAGACGAGAGCCGACCTCGGTTGCCGTTAAAGCTGGCTCGAGGACAGAAGATGGGGCTGTACCATCTTCAAAAATCTTCGGCTTTGCTGGCTGAGAGGGGAGTGAAGTTTGTGCTTGGCGAAAGGTTTGAGTCCCAGTAACGGACGAGTTTGTCGGATTAGCGCTCTTATTCAATTGACTCGAATCCTTGGCTGACTCGATTCTGTCATGGACTGGTTGTCTCCCTTCATGTCGCGACTTTGTGACGTATTCTATGCGGTGTCTTCTGAGAATGTTGGCGTGGATAAGGCGCCTCTGGACAGACGTCAGTGCGTTGTGATCAGACACTTGTTTCATCTTTTCCTCGGCTGAGAAGTCTTTGGCTTCTTGAGGATCTACGAGAGATCTGAGAATGATGCTGGTCAGGTGATTGCGAAACTCTTCAAAGGAGTTGTCTTTCAATTCCGCGTCAATCTTCTCAAAACGATACTTGTCTCCCGCTTTTCGGATGGCCAAAGATGTCCTTGCGAGCTGATCGAGGGAGATTCGGACATAGGATAGACATTCTGCCATCACGGGATCCATGCCGAGAGCATCAAGGTCTCTTGTAGAGTCTGGGACGCTCCACTCATCCGAGATGGCATCCCAAGATGCTGGACTGTCCGTACTCTTAGGAGAATCGGATTTCTCTTCATCTAGATCCATGGCCGTGCTTTCGGGCTCCTTTTCTCTCCCTTGCATAGCCATGGCTACGGTCATTAGCGGTGGTCAAACGATGCGACATTTTTTATCCTGTGCAAAAATCCTGTGCAAAAACCACAGAAGCCTGTTTATTTTGTTTGTACTTACCCGTCGCACGTCTTGTCCATCGTTCCAATGACGCTGCCAAGGCGTCAAGGAGTCCACATAACACGTCGCGCACATCATGATGATTTCTCAACCGATAGTCCAGGGACGCCTTGCCCCTACTTGTCGCCTTGATAGCCGAGCACCAGAGATTATAGTCTCCTTGCGCAGAACGTGTGTATATGGCATATTCTGTGCATGCGGGATTAGCAAGAAAAGCATCGAATTGATGGCTACAAGCTTCTGCGGCGCGACATATTCCGTCGTCGAGGTCCATCTGTCCGCTGATGGAGAGGAGTCAAGGACGATTTGGCAATGATGTAGGTGGGTGCGTATTGGATCGACCCCTCGTCAGCACCCGAAAACGAACATGATCATTCGCAAAAGTAGCTTCCGAAATTCCCTTGGATTTTGAACTTCAAGCCACTTTATATTTGCCCCAAGACTTCCATGTTTAAATATACCAGGAATAATCCTAATAGGGGCATGCGGGATAGTCTACAGGATCGAGGCTCAGATCCACAGGGAAATCCAGCTTGAAGATAAGTACCACGGATTTCCGAAAGATGTGCAAATTTGTCTCGAGCCAAGAAGTAACAAATAAATAAGGCGGCATCATACGAAGGCTCAGCGGCCAGAATCCAGGCAATTTTGGGAAGCTAGATTTACAAATAAAAATCAGGCTGAGGGAGGGGTCATGTGCATGGCAGAATGTGGTAAGGTAAGCGGTAGAGCGGGGTTTTCTCTCTCTTATCCTTTCCATGCATTTGGGCCCATGATATTTCTTAACCTCAACCTCCCGCACTGGCATCGTGCCAAAGGAACCGCCAGCCAACCACCATTACTTCTGGTGTTTAGATGCACATGGGCGGTTAGATTGTAGTCATGGAGAGAAGACCACATAATGCAGTGTCTTTTGCGACTGCAGCGGTCGCGGAGTTGAAGAAAACTGCCCAAGTCCTAGCCCGGGGGCTTGGGAAGGACGATCCGTTCCTTACTCTTCTTGGTTCTTTGCTGTCTGATGTAGGGAATCGCCTGAAAGATCTGGATCAAGCCGGGTGTGTCAGGGGTTCAAACGTCGAAAAGAGAGTTTTCAAGCTTCTGGCCATTCTGGAAACCCTCATCAGGGCAAGTAATGCCTGCTTGGTTTCAACCCAACTCAGGTAGCGGCTAACATTTACCTTTTTTATCCCTGCAGTGGCCTGGCGCATTGAAGCCACCTCCAAACCCACCCTTTAAGCCTGGTTATTATCCCTACTTGGAAAGTCTCATCAGTAGCTCTCAACAAACAGCCAAGAACAACATAAGACGACTAGCTAAGAGCACACATGAGCGTGCCCCT
This sequence comes from Pestalotiopsis fici W106-1, assembly GCF_000516985.1. Classification (NCBI taxonomy): domain Eukaryota; kingdom Fungi; phylum Ascomycota; class Sordariomycetes; order Amphisphaeriales; family Sporocadaceae; genus Pestalotiopsis; species Pestalotiopsis fici. The sequence goes on along the minus strand of NW_006917092.1, from coordinate 1,032,392 downwards.
CAAGAAAGAGAAAAGTTCTGCGACTCCTTCAGGGCTTTTGCGAATACCGGGAATGGTTCTCGTGGGCCGCCACTCTCTGATCTGGTCGCGGCCAGCACGCAACCGATATGGTACAATGAATACGCTGCCTGTCTTCGCTTGCTACACACAACGTTATGTAATTGCTCTCCCCAGGTGCAAAGCTGCGGCGGAAGCTTCATGGCCAACATTGCCTTGACGCGCGTACAAAAGTTGGAAGGGTCACAAGATAATGTTCCATTCGACTTCTTCTTTCTTCATCGACATCCAGACTCTGTGGACGATATGTGGAAAGAAGTTCGAATCTCAGTTTTTCTGCAAGGGTGAATATATATTAACCTCTCAACTTACCTTTCTTTGAAATAATTCTTATCGCTAATAAAACGCAGCGACGGGTCTCGGGCTCCGAGGGTCAGGTGGCTTAGCTCAAACAAAATTTCCCCTGAGGTGTTTTGCGGCCTGATTCGCCGTCGAGAGCGTGGCCGGTTGATTTTCAACGCTGCAAATGATGGTCTTGTCTACGAGCGAGCCGATCTAGACGTTGAGCAGCTCAAGAGGCTGTTTCTGCTCAAAGCATCAAGCGTGTCTCTCTCGACTGTTCTGAAGAAGCGGAAGTTGCACGGAGATGTGAAGCTCAAATTATTGCTCTCCTACCTCCTCGCCAAGGCCATATGGCAGTTTTACGACTCTGAATGGATGGCGTCAAGCTGGTCAAAACACTCTATACACTTTATGCGCGAGCGTCTCAATGGCTCCTCTAGCACTGGAGAAGTCTTGGCCTTAATACATAAGCCGTACTTTGCGACCGAGCTGTGGTCGCCACCCAAGCCGTCTGGATGCATACCGCAGAATGAGCTCTCAGACAAGCAGGACTTGATGCAGCGATTTCCATCTGCAACACATTTGCACCCAAAAATTCTGGCTTTGGGGATCATGTTGTTGGAAATTGAGCTCGGGGAGGGCATTGAAATACATCGGCTCGATGAGGCCCATGGGGACGATGATCCAATTGAAAATGATGATCATTATACCGCCGGCAAAATCATCCTGTCACCTATGTGGCAGAGACGAAATGTATACCAGGCAGTCAAAGAGATAATTGAGATTTGTCTGAAACCAGATAAGGGGAAATTTGGCTTTCAAGAGGGGATTGCACACAGTAATCTCTACATCTATGTCGTGGCGCCTCTTGGGAGGCTTTTCAAAGAGGCTTGGTCTCATGATACAGATCCGGAGTCGTGCATTCCGGAACCAGTTTCATTCAAGACGACAGATTTTCCAGCCGAAGCTCGTGGTCCCTCCGATCTGCGGACATTCATACCTGACGATATCAGTCGTACCCAATCTCTGGACTCGGAACCGACCACCTGTCCAACATCTGCAGCACCCGTACTGACCTCAACCGTTCCGATCCGGAGTAGACATGATATAGGTACAAACATGTCCAACTTGGAGGACGGTGAACTATTAGGCGACGAGGACGGTGAAACCACCATCGCAGCTCGGTACGTAATTCTCTCATTCCCCAAAGATAACAACTTATGAACATTTACCAATATTGGTTCCTAGACGGAAAAACACGGACAAGTGGTTTTCGAACTTCCAGACGTTGCTTGTGAAGTACCGCCTCCTCGGCCGCGGTCGCGACGAACGGATGAAAGTGGCCATATTGGACTCGGGTATCAATGTCAACCATCCCGATTTTAGCGATGAAGATCGCGATCGAATAAAAGAAAGAACTGCATTCATCAATAGCAACGCGGATGTGGACGAAACTGGCCACGGAACCCATGTAGCTGCAATTGTCCTTCGCCTCACCAAGAACGTCGATCTATATATTGGAAAAATCACAGACAAACCCAATGTGAGCCAACGCGAAGAGATTGCAAAGGTAAGACGTGCACTGATGGGCTGTGCAGACGGCGACTGATATTTGCTCCAGGCTCTCAAGGTCGCGAGGACGCAGTGGGGTGTACATATGATAAATATGTCCTTTGGCTTTGACAGTGTTCGGAGCCCCGACATCATAGGTGATGAAGTCCGCCAATGTATCCATGAAGGCATAATGGTATTTGCCTCAGCTTCCAATGATGGGGGTGAGGGTTTGCGTACCTACCCGGCCAAGTATCCGGGAGTCGTTTGCGCGCACTCGGCAACGTGGAGAGGAAGCAAAGCTGAGCGGAACCCAGGGCTCGAGAAGGACCTGCGGAACTTCAGCTTTGTGGGCGAACACGTGCGACCGGTTTGGTCAGCCAAGATGTCCAAGGACGATGACCGGATGAAGTACGCATCTGGCACGTCTTATGCATCCCCGGTGGCCGTCTCGGTAGCAGCATTCATGATTGGCTATATTCAAAAGGAGATGCCAGAATACCCGTGGGTGATAAAGCCCTGGAGCCCAGAGGGGATCATGGCTATTTTCGACATGATGGCTTCTCGGGTCGACGGGTACGACTGGGTAAGCCCAACCAGGTATCTTAAATATACTAAGAAGGCCAAGATTGTTGGCGATCTGCAGCAATACCTTGGGTAAATTGAAAGAGGCATTTGGGAGGCTGCATTTAGAAACAGAAAGATCTGCATAGAAACAACAACACATAAGAACATAATTAATTCATTTCACTGTACTCTTTCTGCGTGAAAATTTCCAAGATCAGGTCCTCTACGCCAACAGCTCCGTCAGAATCCTCGCTGTCCCAGTTCTGCTCACCGTCCGCAAGCCGGCCCGAGTAGACCTTGGGCCCATCCTCCTTCAGCGCCAGCTCCCGCCGGCGGAGAAACGCCGTGGTGACGATACGCAGCTCCAACGCAAAGATGCTGCGCTGCGCCGAACTCGCGCGAAACACGGTTGCAGTTTTCCCGCCAGAGCCCACCGATACCTGCGGGTTCCCTACATCAACCCCCAAGAGGGCCGAGGGCACACCGGCGGCCGTGAGCGCGACCGTCGCCACCGGAGCCTCAATCACACCCTCGCGCCGGCGTTCTCGGGCTCCGGAAAAGTCCAGCTCCACGTCTTCGGCGATCATGACGCCGACGACGAGACACGGCGGCCACGTGTTGAGTAAAGAAATCCAGTCGGGGACGGCATTGCGGACGGCCTCGTCGGTCTTGAGCTGCGACCAAAATTGCGCATGCTGCTGCAGACGCTTGACGCGGAGCAACTTGCCCTGAAGGCGAACGATTTCCTCTTTGCTGCCTTGCCACTTGAAGCCGACGAGCGACTCCAGCGCCGCCGACGCGTCGCGGGACTTGGTTTCAGTATTGTCGTGGAGGAAGTTGGTGAAGCAGCCTTCCACTAGGTCGTTCTTGTTATAGCGCAGGGGGCTGTCTGGCAGGTATTCGTTGGTGGGCTTGAATGGGTAGCGCACGATGGCACCTAGGATTTTATCCTCGAATTTGGCAGCGTCTAGCCATCCCGGATACTTCAGCACGACAAAATTCGGGTCTCCTTTCATCTTTTCTACTGCTTTGACAGTTTTTTGATCTTTTGGAATGAGATTGCTATGCACGATAGGTATCTGAATTTGCTTACTTGGGTTGCAATGATTCAGCTACACATGTCACTTTCTGCTGTGGTACAGCACCGCCACATTGCCTACTCGAAGGTGGCCGCAAATAGCGGCTGGAAATGCTGGTTCAAGAGGTGCAGCCAATACAGCCAGTAGGCAGCTGCCACACGTCAGGGGATCGTAGATTAGAAAGGTCAGCAATGAGGTAACGCTTGATGAGGCTGTTGAAATGCGAGCAGACCGAAAGAACAATAAAATTCGAGAAGGAAGTGTGAGACCATGAACTGGATCGCTATCTCCTGAATCACTTTTAATTGGATGTTCACGACCACGAGAGTTCTGTCGATACTATCGAGCCCCAGGATATGAAGAGCCTGTACGAGAAATACCCTTATTGGGCAGATCGACTGTACGGCATATGGCGCGAGGCGGACTACCCGGCTCCCATCATGAGGGTTGAAAGGTGAATCGAGGCTAGAGGGAATCATCTGTTCACTGATTGATGTGCTGCCGTATCTTGGCCGTGGGCCGTTACCTTTGGCATGCTTTCCACGGTGCTGCCTGGAGCGCAGCGAAGGGTAGCCTGGTTCAAATGGGTTGATGGCCCAACCATGGCGCAGTGTGGATTCAAGAGATCTGTTGGCAAATAGGAGATGCAAGCATATGATACAGATCGATCAAAGCATATGTTTTTGGCTCTGCTCGTCATCGCAAGCTTCTGCGTAAATCGATAGATACGGCAGGCAATGCGATACGCCAAACGCGCAACACCAAGGCTGCGCCGGGGTGATGATGTATGGCGATTGAAGGATGACCCTGGAGTCATAAGATCACGCTTCCATTGGACGGCTGGCAGGATTATTCGAGGCAAAGGAATGTGTGTGATGGGCTCTGAATGCTCGAGAACCGAGGGTTGTGTGGGCCAGCAAGATCTACATGGTAAATTCAATCATGATTATTGATCACGAAGGCATCTCGATGGGAATAAAAAGTCGAGGTCGCTTTCTATATCAAAAAGATTCATCATTGTGATCAATCAGAAAGATGCAGGCTTGTTGTCATTGCAGCAGCTGTGAATTGTAGAACGGTTGGCTCGAAAGGAAGATCATTGCCGCAGGCAAGACCTGGTATCTAGCAACTAAAATTGTAGTGTGTATGGGTCTGACGGCACTGCCCGTGCCGAAGCTAGCGGGCTTGAGGGCGCTGTAGTGTGTAAATCCCCCAAAATCTTAGACCTTTTCATTTTCCCACACAAGATCTACACAACTTTGCGTAAGAAGTAAACGAGAATTGCAATTTGAACTAAGGACTTACTGTCTTCTATTGGTTCAAATACTAGTGTCTTTTACTGACCGTTCAAGTCACCCGAATCGGGCCATTGCGAACAACATCATGTCATGCTTGCTAGTATCCCATTAGGTTATGTGCTTGGCGTTTTCCGGCAGTTGGCTGCCCTAAAGGCTAAAGCCAAGCGTGTTGCTATTCTTTGCTCACAGTGGAGCCGATTCCAACTAAATCTGGAATAAAGCGGCTCCATACCTCACGAGAATAACATGAACAAACATGAATGCAGCAGCATAAATCCTCTTGTTGATGCAGTAGTTTTGATCTATTTTCATTTCATTCTGCACCAGATGATTGCAAAAATCCTTCCTGCTCTGCAGAAACCTGGCGGGTTCGTCCGTGGGCGGGCCCCACCCCCTTTCCCACTTTTTACCAGTGATGCTGTGCATGAAAAGGATCCGTCCAGTGTCGATTGGGCTGGCGGGCGTGTGGGCGAGCTTCTTGCCGTAAGCATTTGCGAGAGGAAAAGACTTTGCAGGTTCAACGTTCCAGGAGCAGCCAGTAGTCGCAAGTATGAGATTTGGAGAGTACGGAGTCTCTGTATGCCTTGTCAAGGATCATGCGCACCTTTTCCAGGGTTCCCCATCCTTCAACGCTCATAATAGGTTCGCCTAGCGAGGATTTGGTTGGTAGACCCGGAGGATTGAGCCGGGGGGACACGCCATGCGCGCTGTACACAGGAGAAACCCCTGGATTCAGCTGCCGCAGTGGGTGGTAGGTCACCAAGGTGTGTCTCCCCCAAGGTGCAGTCTACATTAGCTGGTTATCCCGCCGGTGTGGGATTTCTTAGGTAACTGGCCCCCAAGGAGCCCTGGAGCCGAGGGAAAAGGTGAATAAAGGACATGTTTTACGAGTAGGAGCTGCAACATAATGCTTGAGCTGATACAGGGACAATATCAACCGGTGGAAATGGGGCTGACAACCTTGTCCAATAACCACCTGTATTGCCAATTCTTTCAAGCCCAGAGATTTTGCTTTTCTTAAGGCATTAAGACAGACGATCATTTGGGGTCGTCAGAGGGGTAAAGAGCCCAAAGACCAGGAACGCCCAAGTCATGATCGCTCTGGAAGAGTCCGAGCGAGACCATAGACTGCACCTGGGCATGTGCCGTACCGCACCGTCGGTTCTGATGGTGATGTGATGTTACCATGTTGGTGCAGGGAGCCCATGTACGTCCGGAATAGCAGTTATGTAGTCAGTCAAGTAAGTAGTCGTGCGGCACCGATTCTCTCAGCATCACTTCTCCAGTAAGCACCTGGGCATGTTCCTCGATGTTGACAAGCGAGAGGCGCATCCTTCGCATACCTACTACCAACATTACCTGCCTGTCTAACCCTCGGGCTCCTTTTATGAGCATCACGTATCCCCGCGTTACAGATTTCAACGTTCCCTCCCATTTCCCTTGGTCTCAATTTAACTTGTCCTCTCCGACTTGTACAACCACTAGCCAACCGTTTTTGAAAACTCGGGCCATGTCGTCTCCACCGCAATAATAAGATCGCAATTATGTCGCTCTATTACGAGCAGTGCTGGGCTATACTCAGTACCATTGGAGTGGCCAATGTCCTCTATGGTCTGGTGGTCATTAGCATCACCAAGTATACGCCCGTCGTCTGGATTCCAATCATTGTCAGCATTGCTTGTGCAATCGCGAATGGACTGTGTTATTATGCCTTTTACGCCGATTACCCCGTCGTCAACAAGGCAATCGCATCTGGATTTGCTGATTTCTTTTGGCTGGTGTGTTTCTATCCAACTCTCACAATCCCGGATTTGTGTCATCTGTTGTGTTCATTTTCTTACACTCAATGTAGATACAGGAAGTTGGGATCTCATTCTACGGCTATGCCATTTTGATACGCCTCTTGAATCGACAAAGTCGCGCTGCCTTTCAGGCCATATTCTGGGCAATAGCCCTCGCCATCACGGCCATCCGAGCAGCAATCCTCGTCGGCCGCGTCAAAATCACCCTGGTCCCGGATTCAGACTTTCGGAGGGTCGTCAACTACTTGCATGTCGGCTACTTTACCCTCATTGCCCTGCTCGAGTGTATCAGCGCCTTCTTTCTACTGCGCGAGTTTTCATCAGCTCGGAGGGCATCCAAGGACGCTGCACTCTCTGGGAGCCTGCTGCAGCATCTGATGAGAGGAACCGAAACGCGTGTGGCATCGCTGGCACTTGTTGGTATATCCAGAGCCATTGCATACATCTTCAACCAATCCCTTCCCGAGGCTTTAACGACTGCTGGGCAAGTGGATCGATTCTTCTATACGTTGGAATGCTTGTTTCCAATGATGATATAGTACGTCTAGTCTCACATCAACTGCCTTACCTTGTACTAACATGTGCCTGCAGTATCGATATACTAGCTTGCAAGATCAAGTTTAGTGATCACTGTTCGGTAGAGATGCCGCAAATGGGCAGTGCGCAATCTGCCGAGGGGGTCTGGGATGGAATACGCGTAGCCAACCAACACGCATCGAGGAGACCAGTCAGCGGCAGCACCAGCACTTTGGCGGAGCAGCACCTGGTGAAAAAACAACCTCACATGACAACTACGTTCAACTTTTCGAGGGATATTACTCGCAAGAAACCCATCGAATTCACCATGTACGACGACTCATCGAGTGTCCAAGGGGTGTGTTACAACATGACGCCGAGTCTTAGTTGACATGTTCATGATATTATGTCTAGCATTAGCGAAATCTGAATTTTTCTCATGATCTTTCGTAACGTGAGATGTCTACCTTGTGCTTGAGTACTATCAGGGTGATTACCTAGGTAACATATCTGTACAAAATACTAGATTGAGCCAGATATATCTCTGAGACAAAGCGCCTGATGCTCCCGCTACTACGAATTGTACCACCTATAAACAGCATCGCTAGCGCTTCCCACTGCAATAGGCTCGATTATACGTCCCGGAATCGACCTGTAGTAGCGCGTCAATCGAGACCCAGTGGCCCATCAGTCCACTAAACGGATTTTGTGGGGCCATGCAAGCAATCCGCTGATGCGAGCGTTTTCGGCGCAACTGCCAGTGGCGGGGTTGTTGCCAATCAAGAGGTGGGGTGAAAGGCCGACGGTCGATTGCATAAAAGTGACACTGCTTGCAACTCAATTCGTGGATGAAAACAAGTACAGCAACACGATAGATCTGATATTCCGCGACATCAACCCACGAGCAAGAAGCCGAAGCTCACATACACACTCTCTCCTTCTTCTCGCGTCATCTACAGACCATTACATGCAATCAGCTCGTGCTGCTGCTACTCGGCGCCTGCAAGCTGTGACATCATCTCTCACTCATTCCACGCCCAGCATTCAGCGAGCATTCAGCATGTCGCAAAAGACCCAGGAGCCCGTCATCAACAAGCTGTCGGATTTGCCCATTGACGAGGCAAGATGGATCACGCTCAAGAAGATTGAGTTTACCGACGAGACGGGCAAGGACCGCACCTGGGAGGTTGCCACGCGCAAGACGAGGGGCAAGGCTGGCGTCGACGCCGTGGCCATGGGCAACATTCTGCTGCACCCGTCCAAGCCCCCGTCCACCCTCATCGTCATCCAGTACCGCCCGCCTCTGGACGCATACACGGTGGAGTGGCCGGCCGGGCTCATTGACGCCAGCGAGACGGCCGAGCAGGCCGCCGTGCGCGAGTTCAAGGAGGAGACGGGCTACGACTGCAAGCTCCTGAGCATCAGCCCCGTCCAGGCCGCCGACCCGGGCATGAGCAATGCCAACATGCAAATGGCCATGGTCGAGGTCCAGCTCCAGGAAGGCGACGAGTTGCCCGAGCAGCGCCTCGAGGACGGCGAGCACATTCAGCGCGTCATCATTCCCCTGTCCGAGTTCTACGACCGCCTCGTTGCCTACTCCAAGCAGGACCGCATGATTGTCGCTGCCAAGCTCTTTCATTTTGCTCATGGCATGCACTTTGCACAGACGCAAAAGTATTTCTAGACATGATACACTTGAGAGTCCACGAAAGTTACAGTATACAATCATTGTCAAGCATGAGACAGACATCTACTAGACATTGATAGCCACACATTTCATGTCTGGCAAAACTCTTGAAAGTAATAGAATATCATCTAGACCAATCTGGGTATGAACCATGCTATCGCACTGTCTATACCAAGTCAAAGCCGCCTTACCTCTAATGACAAGGTCCTTTGTCCCTCTCCTTCCTTTCTACACCTTGACCATTGATTCACTTTGACTTTTCCTTAATTCCGAAAGTAACCGGAACAAATTCCAAGCCTTTGCCCTCTCAATCCTTTTACACCTTGGCCATTGTCCTCTTTCTGTCTCTAGATGCCTTGTTCTTAGCTTGGCATGTGCTGCAAATGATGATTCGCGCGTCTCCTCGTGGTTTAGAGCACTGTACACATTGAGCATTCTTGAGCTTCTGGCGATATCTTCTATTTCTAGTAGCATGGCATGACTCACAGGAAACGAACCTGGAGTTCATGCGTGGCCCGCCGCAGGTGACACACTTGCCTTCCATTTTCAGTCTGTCATAGCGGCGCATTTTGGTCGTGTCACCTTGATTGCTTGTTCCGGATACATCTTCCTGGCTTGAAGATGATGCGTGGATCATGGGTGGCAATTTGGCCAGAGACGTCTTGGCCAGGGACCGGCTGTCCAACGTGGGCAAAGGCGTCCGGTGGGACTTGTCGTCGGACGATGCTGCATTCCCAACGCTGTCCTCCCCTGCTTGGATCAGAACTAGGTCTTCGTCGTGGAATTCGGCGGCAGCGGCCTGCTCCCGACACCTGTCGCACGAATCTCGGCCCTCTGGGAAACTTTGCCTGACGAGCTCTACCACCTGGCTTGCTGTCAGTGCCAACGGGATCGTGCGCAGTAGGGCGCGGCACTTTTCATCATGGTGGTTACAAAGGCCTGTGTCTGTTCTTGTCAGGGCAACCCGGCTCATTAGCTCTGCAAGTTGTACGGGTGCCAATGTGACGGGTAAGCGAAGCAAGGCTGTACGAACCATGTCTAGAGACAGGTTTTCGTGCATCGTTGATTGATGAGACATGATGATAAAGTGGTGCTATTGGAGCTGTAGCAGAGAGGGACAGTGAGTTCTAGATGTGAGCTCCTTTCATCTGTGCAGATATTGGTGTTGAATAACATCTTATATAATCATGGAGTTGACAATATTCGATATAATTGTCAAAGACAATGGCCTTGTTCCTAGTTGACTCGTCATTTCAAAGTGACAATTTGGCAAGCCACATTGGGGAGAAAACGGTAAGGCTCAACATCACAGTTCATTGTTGCTAGGAAGCTCCATTATAGCACCCTGAAAATAATGATGCCGGATTAATTCCGGGTGATGCATGAGGAACGAAGAACGATAATTTGTCTATGTTGCTCAATTTTAGCTCGACTTTGTCATATACTGGAACAAGTAGCGATCTTGGTCTCACTGCGGCTGGACCAAAGGTAAAGTGTGTCGCTATACCAAAGTTCCAATGTTTGCTTAGAAGAAACAAAGTCAAAACTCGGCAAAGATCTACATTTGCAGAACGTATCCAAAGACACTACGAAGTTTAGTGGTTTTTCCCTTGCAATGTTGTTCTCATACCTCGAATTAAATTATCCCCTCATTGTGACATTAATCATACAGAGGATTGACCCTCCTTTCAAAGATCATAAGTCAACTACATGATGATTACATAAGATAATGATACACGCCACTCATTGGGGCAACTTTCTGGTATACAAGAATTAGAACATCATTGCTGAAAGCCACAATTTGGGCTAGAGAAGAGGGCCAGACTAATGGCTAGCTCATTTCCCGCGATGGCTATTCGAAACCGTAAATCTTCACCAAGCACAAATTTTGTAAAACTGGTGGTCAAGGTCGGCTTTCGTTTGGACTTGGTCGGAAGCTCGGGCCCAGCGACATAGGCAGTACACGAAAGGGGTGAGCCAGGGGAAGAATTGCTGCCATCCATGACTTGACACTGAAGTCTGTTGAACTCTTGGCTAGTACTCAAAGAAACGAGGTTCACGTTTAAGGGGTCGCTATATGCTGGACCAATCGCGAGAACGTCCTGGGCTGCTGTAGTAAGGTATCCCGTGGTTGGATCAAAATTGAAAAATTGCTGAATGGCGTTTCCGGAATTGTGAAAAAACATATCTGCACCGAGAAAAAAGTTTGTAAAAGGTGGCGACGTTATCTTGATGCAAAATGGAGTCGGTGCTGCTGGCGTAGTTGTAGTAGATGGTGCATCAGAGGTGCTCGTCCTGGTGATTAAACACTGAGATTAGCTAGCAAGTCATAGGTAGACTCCGAGTAGAGACGGGGTGGGTCTGGGGTGAGAAGTACCTAGAGGCTTACACGATTTCAATAGTTGTGATCGACGTAATCGTCTCGGAAGAAATTGTTGACGAGCTTGGGGTGATGTCTTCCGTCGATGAGACAATTGACTCGGAAGATGTCGAGGTAGTTTCGGTCTCAGAGGAAACAGTCGACGAAGCCGATGAAGGTATGCTTATCATAGGCGTAGAAGGGGGATCTGAAGGGTCCCAAATGCCAGGAGAAGTAGTGCTCGTTTCGGAAGGAAATATTGACGAGGATGCTGTGGGAGTCTCTTCGATTAATGTAGAGCCAGCCTCTGAAGATGTTACGGAGCTCTGTGCACCAGTCTCAGAAGGGGTGATGGACGAGATTGATGGACTGCTACTTGTAATGTCCGTAGGAGTGGCATCAGACGGGTTCAACATGACTGATGTGCTAGTCTCGGAGGAAGTCTCGGATAGGAATGTTGTAGGAATGCTCTCGACTGACGTGGGAAGAGACTCAAAGGAGTCCAGGGGACTTTGAGAAGCAGTCTCGGAAGCGACGGAAGACGGAATTGTGGTACTTGTCATGGATGTGACTGTAGGTTCCGAAGTGTTGAGAGCACACTCTGCTCCCGAACGGAGCACGAGCGTGACAGACTGCGACAGGTCCGATCCATCTTCGCGCAGCATGCTCAACTCTACAGGATCTGTGCCAGTGCCCGTAAATGGTCCGTAATTACTTTCGCCAGAATCTGCGGAGCACTGCAGCTCGAAAGCCGACATGACCGGTGAGTATCGGGGTGAGCATGTGACAAGAATAAAGTCGCCAGGTGCAGCATTCACAGCATCTGCAGTTTCAATACTGAAAGACACGAATTCCGCATCGGGCTCGGGACAGCCAGATATGGTCACGTAGGATCCGTCGGACGTGGACAATGCTCCGGTTATTGGATTGAGGGTGAACTTCACGGGGGAGCGGGAAGAAGTGCCTTTCGCTTCAAGGTACAGTCCATCCCCGAGTCCTTCAGATGTGACAAACTGCTTGTCAAGGGAGGAGTTGCGACCGTCGACCTGTAGGCAGAAACCAAAAAGTGGCGGTTGTGGAATTATCGATGGGGTAGCAGTGCTCGAAGCTGTGTCCGCTGAAACTGTGCTGGATGTCAAGTTACTGTACGGAGCGGTACTCGACGCAAAGGTACTTGACGGAAAGATACCCGAAAGTGCGGTGCTTAATGGTCCCGTACCCGATGGCGCAAAGCCAGTTGATGACGTAAAGTTGTTTAGCGACGGCAAGGTACTTGATGAAATGATAGACGATGAACTTGTAACTGAAATGATAGTCGATGGACTTGTAAATGCAGACGAAGGCTCAAATGACGACGCTACCATGGAGTCACTGCTAGATGAAGATGCCGTCATGGAGTCACTGCTAGTGATGGATTGATCTGGGTCGGGTACAATGACACCATTGACACATCGATTAGCTGTAGGCCAAAGTTAGTATGTAGAAACTCGAAATATTGGTCTAAGAAGGGCCTCAACTAACCTCGATACACGACAATTGAGATGGGTGAGCAGTCTACTGGAAGGTCGCTCTCTGCGTCTCTGAACGTAGCATAGACCACGCCATCCGAGCTCTGGCAAAATCCTGCTTCACCTCCAGAAAAGGTCTCATTCTGCCAGTGAAGGGTAGAGTTGATCACGACAAAGGTTCTAGAGATAGTGCCGCCCGAGGAGGGTACAAACTCTGTAAAGCTTGCATCGATATCTGCGCGAAGAGATCCTCCCTGGCCGGTAAGTTCTCCATCAACAATGGTAAACTCTTGCGCAGAGGCACAGCCTGAATCTGAACTGTCGGCGCCAATGAAGCCTCCGACTGGAGGTTCGCTCTCGGTGGGGGTCTGCCTGCGCAACCAACGCTTTCCAGGAGCGGGCGTCTGTACGGCTGGCTGTATTACTGGAGCGACTGTCAAGATTATGGGGCTATCACTGGTAGTTGATGCAGCAGAGGTTTCAGCGGAGGCCCCGGTTGGAATCAGAGTACTGGTGCTGGTAGTAGGATTGCTACCGGATGTTGTTGAAGTAACACCAGAGATCGTTGGATTGAGTATGCCATCTGCCGTCACAGTCACTGTCGTCGTGGGCACGGCCACTGTGGTGGTTGTAGGACCGGCGCCGATGCAGCTGCAGGCCGAGACATATTCCGATAGATCGTTGCACACTGCTCCGGCGTAAGGGGGGAATGGAGGGGGTGGACAGAGGCCTTGGTTGTCCTGGCTTTCTTGGCGGCGGGCGAGTCCAGTGGCAGTCGTGGTGCTAGACTGGACCGTAATAGTAGACGTTCTTTGACTGCACGTCAGTGATATTTGCAAGCAGCACACAGGGTGGATAGGTCTCACATGGTTGCAGGCGTGACAGTGACGGCTAACCACCGGGAGCAGTCAGCAACGCAGCCTGGGCCGCAATTTTCTAGTCCTAGAAGTTGATGTTAATTGACGTTCAGACACCCACTCGGCAATTTGGTTCTTACGTTCTAAGCAGCTGCTGTCGGAGCAAGCTGCCAATGCCAGGCCCAATAGACCTGGAAGCAACAAGGCCCATCTGTTTCGTACCATCTTACCTATTTCAAAGTTGTCGTAAAGTTGCCAAGGTCAAGAATCACCATCTAGAGGGAACATGGGCTTCAAATATGACTCTCGTCTATACAAGTTATACGTGATATTGTGCTAGAGTATTGATGTTAGTCATCCCTGGGCTTGTCTCAGTGTAATGCCTGGGAAAGTATGCGCAGCGGCAGACAATTATTTCGAGTGAAATTCATAGAGGCTGTTGACTAGAAGTTCCTCGCCTTGTTGCATAGTACTTGCATTCCCCGGGGCGAGAATTGTGGCAGGCCTCGAGGAATTCCTCCCAAGTCCTGAAGGATGGGCCAATAACGAGCCAGGCAAAACAATCAATTGCGTGCCCAAGATGAGACAGCCTGGCCTGGACCGAGATGGCCAAATTTGGGAGCACATTCCCATGCTCTGGATGCTGCAAGAAAAGAGAGAACATGGTTTCCATTGCAGAATCGTGAAATGACACTCTATCTGGTCCCTGCTCGATGATATCTAGGTGTTGAGAACCACGGTTGGCGCGACGGATGTGTTGATGTTTCGGCGCAAAAGGATGGCGGCGGACGGGGCCAGAGCTCAGCGCTCGCATTCCAAGCATTTCACTTTCTCCTGCGATCATAAATAAAGTTACACAGTCTGTAAGAGGGAATGACAGCTCAATCAATCTGTTTTGGTTTGGTCTCGTGAATTCGTTTCGCTGTGATCAACTGCGAGCTTCATCGAACGCGTTGTGCGCTGCTGATGAGAAACATATTGGGCGGGCGGCAGCAGCTGGCAGATGCCAGTGCAGTGGCACTACCGACCAGAGTGGTGGGCCTCCTTCAGCGAATGCCCAGACGTACATAGATGGGGATATTGAGAAAACTTCAACATACAGCCGCAACAACTGGGGGCTATCTAATTGTCTTTACCTACTTTTAAACTAATTGCATAAATTGAGCTGCTCCACCACGTGGGGGGGCCAGAGATACTTCTCGTTGACAACAACTCGTGTCGGACTCATGGCGCGTTGAACATCCCTGCAGCGTCGCATAAAGGCCCCAACTCCCAGCATAGATCATCATCCAGCAAATGCAAAATGCAGACAACCTCCACCCAAATCACGTCTGTTAGAGTTATTTGCGGAGAGTCTTAGCTATGTATAGTAACACCACGTGTCAGATTTCGCCTATTCCTGTACATTTTCGCTCACTGTCGAGTGCTTGGTAACGTTTGCTGGCGGTCAAAACGTCCGTGGGGATGTCCGGCGCTCTGCCACGTCCAATCTTACCCACCAACTCCCGGCCCGCGAGCAATACTGCGGACCTTATTCGGGGATCCGATGAAACAACGACGGGTCCGGACACATCGAGGTCGACATAAATATCGTAGCTGTAGACATTTCAAGATCATCCAATTCAACATGACTTATTAGACTAAAGAATATCCCCCCAAAAGCAATAGAAAAGAAGACAACATCAAAATACCGCCATCATGGTCAACGGAAACATTACCTTTGATGGTAGCTACCACCTACCCGTGATAACGACATCCAATGACAGACGCTGATATTTGCATAGACTACCTAGGTCTCCAGCAGTGCCTCGTCGAATGGGCCGATAGCTACGATAGCAAGGATTGGAGCAGATTGAGGAAATGTATCGCCCCCACGCTGAGGGTAGGTGCAATAATATCCGAATCATCCTGCAACCTCTACTTGCACTAATCTCTTCTTCCAATTTCAGATCGACTATCGTTCGTTCCTTGACAAACTGTGGGAAGCCATGCCCGCCGAAGAGTTCATCGCCATGATTTCAGACAAGGCCGTACTCGGCGACCCCCTGCTCATGACCCAACACTTTATCGGAGGCACAAAGTGGGAAAAGATTAGCGACACCGAGGTCGTCGGCGTCCACCAGCTGCGCGTCCCCCACCAGAGATACACGGACGAGACGCGGAGCACCGTCGCCGTCAAGGGCCACGCCCACAGCACAAACACCCACTGGTACCGCAAGGTCAATGGCGAGTGGAAGTTTGCTGGTCTTTGCCCCGAGATCCGATGGGGCGAGTTTGACTTTGACAAGGTGTTTGCCAGCGGCCGTGAGGCTTTTGGTACCGAGGATACCGCGGCTGAGGGTATTTCGGCCAAGCACCAGCAGCAGCAGCATGGCAGAGTGACTGTCTCTGCTGTCTGATCTGGCAGAGGTTGTGTACAATTATACAAGACATAATGCTGACGAAATGAATTATTGAACGTGCATAATGGCTTGTGAAATGGCCCCGAATATGTTGGTGGCATGATTGACAAACATTCCTTCCCGTTGTCCAACTGATGGTCTTGCTCACAAAAGCCATGGTTGTCCATTGATTCAAAAGTGAACTGAGCCATAGAGGTAAATCACAGTGATTCACAATGCTGCTCTGATGTCCAAAAACTTTCATTGTTCCTACCAAGCACTTACTCACGATATATTGAATTGTCATGGGTTTCAGATACTTATACCTAGGATAATACAAACGCAGACCTTGGCCGTTTCCTAGGTAGGCACTTTGTTTATTTGTGGGGAGATGCCAGAGAGCTGACTGGTTAACTTTATAACGATATCGTTATTATCTTAGCAGAAACTCTGCACTTTGGAATGTAAATATGGTCGCCGAGTAGTGTACTATTCTATAGATGGGTCCACCTTTGCGCCGATATAGTCTTTACCATAATGGCCCGAGCGCTAATATACAATTTCAATACAGTCACCTTTTTGATCCCACAGTATCACGACGATCATCTAGAAATGAGTTGACGATCAAGTACAATTCATTTGATTGTTCCTTTCTAAACTATGCGTTTACAGAGTATTGCGTAAAGGCACGACAGCCTCAAGCGGGTCATATCTTTTCACTTGCCTGACTTGGATTTTCAAATACAAACGACTGGGAGGGTTCTTGCTGCGGATTTCTTAACCCACACAACACACTCCGGGATCCAATCCATCGTGGCATTTTGTTCTCAAACACTTGCCACGGCTCATCCGGAGATTTTGTCACCACCATCAAATTTGATCCACTGCCACCACCCCTCACCTGCGCACTTCCTTTCCGAATCCCATCTCCATCTGCATTTCACTCGGACAGGATGCCGTTCATCACTGGCCAGCACCAACTCGGTGTCACGGTCCAAGTCAATGGACAGGATCTTCCCGAGTACACTCCTCTCTTTCAAGAGGGCAACTGGTGCATCGAGGGTGAACCCCACGAGGTTCCCGCCGGAGTGAAGTTGGAGTATCATCAAGTCACTCGCTTCATCGAGGGCCGACCTGGACAGAAGCTGGCAGTCAAGATCGAACGACCCAGGGGTTTTGTCCACCGCGGCCACCATGTTGGATATTTCATCGAGATTGACGGCCAGCCAGAGTGCTTTGTGCACGAGCGAGGTTGGAACACTGGACGCTCGTTCAAGAAGGTCATGGATGGTATCCACTGGCGCGGCACTGTCGGCGGCCCATTTACTCGCCGCGAGTTCCAGTTCAGTGATCTTACCAATGGTATGCTTGCCTCTTAGATATGTTGTCACCCCTCCCAAACTGACAGTCGACAGGTCCCGGAAATCGGGGCAAAGATGAGGAGGGGATCGAAAACATGGGCACGATCAAAGTTCAGGCCTTCCACATGGAGAAATCCATCATGATGGAGCCCGGTACGGAGTACCTGGTCTCGGACCGTGATCTGTACTACGTCGATCAGCTCTCTGACCGAACCCTTCGTAGTGATCGACAAACTCTTCAGGACACGTGAGTCTGTTCCGCTTTCTTCTCTCCCCACTACTTGCGCATCAAGGTACTGACTCAACCTGACACGCAGTTACAGAGAGATGCTCGTTGAGGGCCTCAACGTTCCCTGGATCTCTGACCGCTACATTGACACCCTGCCAGACAGGCGCTCGCGTCTGGCCATCTCGCAGCCGTTCGCAACTTTCAAGTTTCGATACCGAACCAAAGGTAAGACTGCACCGCAAAGCCCATGTATCTACATTGAGCGGCAACAATCTGACACGAGACCGAATTCGCAGAGGCTCTGGAGAAGAAGGAATTCGTCATTGGAGGGCACTCTAGAGTCGCTTACGACCAGGGTCCCTACCTCAACGAGGAGTAAAGACCTCGCCGAGAGCATTTTCAGCCTCAATGACAGCTTCAACCGCCATCAACAACAACCCGACCCGCTTGTGACCCTTTCCCGTTCGTGATTTCGACTAGAGAGCCAAAGCTCTTGAAAGTTTCTTTTGCCTTTCTGCATTCGGCAAGAGAGCGACGGCCCTTGAAGAGTTCCTCTGCCATCCTGATTTCGACTAGAGAATTATCGTTCTCAAAAGGCTCCGCCCTAATACTCTTCATCCCAAGAAGCCATGTTTTCTGATTTCCTCTTCCCTGAGGAACTCGTCTCAGCAAGAACACAACTCTTTTCGGAAGCTTCGCCGTCAATGATAAAGAGTGTATAAAAGTCAGCAGTTCTTGAATGCTATTTCTAGTCTATTCTACTGCCGAACTGTGGGTTTCTGGACAGCTCAACATGAATCCTCGAGCATGCACTGTATGTAAGCAACGGGTCAATAGATAGTAATCACAAGCGGGTATAAAATCAAATTGTCGTTGAAATTTGTGTCGTATTGTGCCATGGCTCTTCTGCCACTCCTTCTGAAGGTCGTGGCCGCTGTTCTCACGTTGAACTTGTCATTTCGAGTGTTTCTGTCGGTCTGGCAATGTCTTTGGGAGACGCAGAATATGACTCGAACTTGTGAGAAGAGAGCTTGTAGGCGTTCTTAACCACTCCGGTCAAGGAAAGCGACGAGGGGTACACTTGCCAAACAATTGCTTCAGAAGCCTTTCGCCGGTCGCGACTTTGCGGAATACGAACCGACATTCCATGTCTGACCCTATGCCCAGTCTGGCTGGTACGAGGCAGGCATAGAAGTACCGTTGCGACTCGATGTAGCCTTTGATTCCAACTTGGAGCAGACCTGACTTGTCTCGGCTTCGGCTTCTGGGTCCGTCATTCCCATGGCAGGTCAGCTTGTACGCTGATGAAAACGCTCCCACAATTGCCGTTGCTGAGAGTGTCAGATTTCACTAGCCAAAGTTTAGATACAAGAGCCAGGTTTGCGTCACGGCTGATGGCCAAGGATATTCTATAATCAGCTCTGATATCTGCTCAGGCTATCGACTACCAGCTTCTCGGTCTCGCATCTCGAGTCGAGCCACCTATCATCGAAGCCTGTTGCTTGTTGGCTGGGATCGCCACAGAGATGCATAAATCACACCGGCAGGTCCGCCACCAGGTTGCGTGGGCCTATTAAACCACCGATCACACCTAGTCGTGCATGGTCTATTGGAGAGGTGACGTTTCTGACACGACTGTACACCGTGGAAGGATCATCCTGGGGACTGTCTTTGGAGTTGATTTCTCCGCGATATTTCCCATGCTTTTTTGACGGTACTTTGCGAAAGAGACGACGGGACGATAGTTGATAACTTCATGATGGACTGCCCCGTGCTGAATCGTGTCGGGTCGCTCGAAACAGGATCGGCATAGTCAAGTCCCGTTGACCGCCCAAAAGTGGCCATCAAGGTTCCCAAAACTGCTGGCGCCAAGTGTTCCACGGCCATCAAGGGACTTTCGAGACTCAACAACAAAATAGTATATATGACCAGGTTGGAATTCAAAAGATTTCTCAACTTGTACTCTTGCATTTCGCTTCGGTTCATGGCCCCAACCATAACGCAAGGGGCAGCCGCATACATTTGCATGATCGATACAGGGCCCCGGGGCTCTCGTTCTCACACCGGTTCACACGGGCGCACTGCGGGAATATTCCAGGCCGCCATGTTCTCCGCACCAGCAATAGGCGACTGAGCCAAACGAGGCTCTCTTCCCCTCCGACCAATGGGGAAATACTCGTCTCGGTTCGACATGCGAAGATGCTTGGCATCTGCCCGGCCTTGCAACGTCTGCTTGTTGTCCCACGACAGGCCTTTCAGATTTGCCGTGGTCAAGAGACTCATGTCGTGACGGCCGAGCAGGAATGCCCTCTCTTGCACGTGCCGCGAGCTCCCGGAGAATTCCTAGCCACCTGCAGACAGCCTGATATTCCTCAGGGAAACTCTTTTGGGTTTCCCGGAGGCTCCATAACATGAGATATAAACACGTTGCAGCGCCAAGGATAGTATCATGTGTTGTCCAAGGAGTGCATGCTATTCGCTCAAGCTATAGGAATATGGAGGAGTGGAACCCCCGATACTGGCCGGCTCGATTCGCTAGTCGACGTGGTTACGACTACTTTTGGCATAGCCAACCACACTTCCCATCCTTTTCTCGAAACATGGACAACCATTACCATCCAACTTGCGGCCAGATCCGTCCTCCCATATCTGCGACCATACGACGCAACATCCGAAAAAGCCTCCAAGTGATCGGCACGGTCCAGTGATTCGTCCAGGTACCCCACGTTCTTACCATATTCCATGACCGAGACGAGCGAGGCAAGGGAGAGGAGGCGAATGTCAGACTGGGCGT
Organism: Pestalotiopsis fici W106-1; assembly: GCF_000516985.1. Lineage (NCBI taxonomy): Eukaryota > Fungi > Ascomycota > Sordariomycetes > Amphisphaeriales > Sporocadaceae > Pestalotiopsis > Pestalotiopsis fici. The sequence goes on along the minus strand of NW_006917092.1, from coordinate 1,012,064 downwards.
TTGGCTCGGCAAGAGATCATTGGATCGGTTGAGAATAATAACAGGCTCGATTGGGAACACAAAGTGCGGGGAATTGCGAGTCGAACCAGCTGTTTGGGACTTGGCGAGTGAGCCTCGATGCCCTGGTGGACGAGAAACCTATCAATCCCGTGTTGGAGGATGAGATTCCAGCCGACCTCCCAGGACTACGGGATGGAGGGAGGGAGGGAGGGGTAGACAACCAGATGGAAAAGTATAAAAGGCGATCGATTCTCCTCGAAATTTCATTTTCGAATCATCCAGATTGCACAAATTAAAGAATATCACATTTCAGAAACATCGACTTTTTGCTTTCCCAAGCCAAACCAATCATAGCCAATATGCCTTCCTGGTACGACACCACCCAAATGATATTGAATCAATCATGATATATTCAAACTTCAGGAACTGACACCTTTGGGAACTGCAGCAGTTGCACATCTTGCTCATGCTCCGGCAGCTGTTCCGGCTGTTCGTGCAGCAGCTGCGGCGTACGTTGACTCTCATCACCCAAGTAAAAGAATCATGACTGACTTGATGATATCTAGCACTAAATGGCCTACGATGACACAGCCAGAGTCTATATCTCAGCCAAATACCATATGGGCCAAGCCTGCAGTGAACTCGTATAACGAGCTTAATGGTTACTCTTGTTTCTTGAGAGACTGTCTTGTGATTTTTGATGGGAACGCCTCTGCGGGTTGCTATTGTTTACCAGGACAACGATGCCTTTTGAGTTTTGATTCACTAGTCCTTCATTGCAAGTAGTGCTAGCATACACAGGAAACACGCTGTTTACATAAATTTGCTGAGTCTTGTCCTGTGTAAATCCTGCCGACTCAAGTCTTAGTTGCTGTCCACCATATGCCAATAATACCAATGTAGGCTTGGCAAGTCTGTATACACTCTTGGCCGGAGCCAAATATGCGGGCCGGACAATCTCACGGTTGCTGGAAGAGGCGATTCGCACCAAGGAAAGATGCCTACATATTAGATCTTCCAAGGCATAATGGAATATTTACTCCTTGAAGCATTGATATACCGAATCCTCTTGTTTCTTGGAGTCCTTGTTTCCTTTCAATTCCACAGTCTTTTTACGTTCTTAACTCCATAACGACCAAGCGGTCTCTATGCACGATGTGCATTAGTTTCACACGTGCATCGAGGCAAGCAGTCTGGTTGCTCGTGTAATCAATCTAGCAAAGCAGCTGAACATATTAGGCTCGCATGGAACCAGCAACCAATACGACACACTTTGATTTCTAGCATGACTGAACGCTGATAATCCCACCGCAGGCTCGTTTTCGAAGCACCCAGGGAGCCCATAAAGTATCTCACGTTTCCGAAATCCAAACCCAACAGTATCAAAGGTGTTGCAGCATGTACAGCTCAGAGGCACATGTCAGCGCTAGTGCTTGGACTGCGCCACGACTGTTTTCTTGGCCGACTCGAGGATAGCTTGTTTTTATGCTTATTTCTGTAGTCACGACTCAAGCCTCTTCATTGATGGTCGCCATCAAAGTAATGGCACTACACTGCTTTCATCAAGATCCTCGTTGGGTGCCCGTGCGATCCTTGAGGAGATCAAGTCATAGTGAGGAGATTGCGGGAACTATTGCCGCACAGTTGATCAGGTCTAGACTCACATATCTGGGGGTTACATCTGCACTTTTGGGGGAGTCATCATCTTTGAAAAGGGGTGGCCCCAGAACACGATGTCAGATTCGTGTTGAAAGATGCCAAAAACAGAAATTTCTCTCAGCGTCCAATGCCCAGACTTTCAGTCTGCGGCACAGTAAACAAAATTGTCACGCTGTGACACGGCGAGGGAGAGCTAGGACTAGGGCGACGACCGACCCGAGTCCTTAGTGACTCAATTTCCGAGAAACTGCTTGGCTACCAAGGGGGTTTTCAGCCAGACGGTGATGTTATATTAATTGCAATGGAGTTTGTTTTCTGACGATTATTCGGTTCCTCGTCCTTCTTCAAGTCAAGTCGTTCACTAACATCTCTACGCAACCAAACTCTCTCGTTTTCTCTCTCGTTCTTGCGCGCGTCTCAACCTCAAACAGTCTCTAGATTTCTCAACCAGGCGCAAACTAATACCAAAGAAAACATCATGTACACATCAACCCTTACGGTCCTACTCCTGGTGGCCGCACGCAGCGTCTACGCCGAGGGATGCGCGACGCACACGTACGGCAGCTGCGCCGACGGCATCGTGCACTGGTACGACCCCGACGACGGGCAGATCTGCGACCCGCTCGACTGCGGCGGCGGCCGGGCGCCCGTCAAGACCACGGTGCCGTGCTGCGCGGCCTACGTGGGCACCGCCTCGTGCAACACCGAGCCGTCGTACATGCCGTGCTTTACCGCACGGAGCACCTCCTCCTCTCCCATCTCCACGGCCCAGGATACTCAAGTTACCACTACTACCACTACCAACGCCGCCGTAACCACCACGGCTGCAAATGAGAGCGGTAGTGGAAGTCAAGCTACCGTGGCGCCTACAGGTAGCAGCGGCAGCGGCAGCGATGTCACGCCCACGGTAACGACGGCTGCGACAAGCACGGTGACGAATGGTGGGAGCTTGACCACTTCCAGCACGGACAGCTCGTCGGTGAGCGTGGCGACGGGTGCGGCCGGCCATGTACACCACAACCCGTTCATGGCCCTGGTTGGTGCAGCATTTGGTGTTGCATTATTGTAGACATGGAGAAAGGTGTCCTATTGTCTTGACGATTGGTGATGCCTCTAGGATGATATACGATAATTCTAATGCATAATTATTTAACAGCTATATGGGCATAGGATCTCTTGATGTGCACCTTGTGTCCCTGGGAATACTTGACATGGCGTGTAAAGCAAAAGCACAAAAGTGGTGGGACCAAGAGCATGGATGGTACTTTAAAAAGTCTGACGTACGACAGTGCAAGAGATTATTTCGCTTTGGCGTTGGACCTGTGATCGCCAGGCAGGTCAGCTTACATTCATGTTGTAGTTCATGGTTGTATGATAATTTGGTGCTCCCTGGATTCAACCATCAACTACGCTTAGATATAATTGTCAGACATTCACATGGCGAAAGGAACTATGGTGAAATGTTGTAATATGCTCTCATTATTGCATCAGCCAAAAATAGGCGGCCTCTTTTGCAACTACTGCATTAGACTAGGACTTGCAACCTAAATGCTATCCAGGTCCTGGGGGTATATGTAGACAAGTGACTCTCCTCCTGAAACCATCATCATGAACCAAACTTTTTAATATTCTCTCTTTCATCCAAACGTCATCAATAGGTCATCATTATTTTTTGTTGCGTCTTCTTAAGATGTTTAGGACATCTCAACGTCCTCGTCATCGCTGTCGAGGTCGACGTCGCTGTCAATCTCGATCTCGTCGGCGAGGAAGTAGTTGATGGCGTCGGGGAAGATGTCATCGGCAATGTTGAGGGCAATCTCGTGGCCGGGGGCAAAGGTCTCGACATCCTCCTCGGCAAACTCGTAGTCGCCGTCCTCGTCGTCGCTCTCCTCGGCGTCGTCCTGGCCAGCGAGGGCAGCGGCGCGCTTGGCGCGGACCTCGGCGGTGGACTCGGCGTTCTCGGCGGCGCTGATCCAGCGGCCGCGGTAGGAGAAGAAGTTGAAGAAGCTGGTGGCGCCAGCAATCTCGGCCTCCTCGCTGTACTCCTTCTCGAGGAGGTTGGCAAGGGCCTTGTACTCAGGCAGGGCGCGGGCGGCGGCGTCGCGCTTCTTCTGGAGCTCACCGGCAAAGACGCCGTCGAGCTGGCCAGCGTTCTTCTGGGCGACCCAGAGGGCGTAGGCAGCGTCGGTCAGACCGTTGGTGATGTCCTTGCCGGGCTTCCAGTTGATCTTGATGGGGTCCGAGACCAGGCTGGAGGAGCCGTCCTTGCCGCGGCGCCAGTAGAAGTTCTTGGCCAGGACCGAGTCGGCGAACCACTCGTTGGACTTGAAGTGGAAGGCAATGCCGACGCTGCGGGGCTCGCCAAAGTGCTCGACGCCGCTGTCGGTGGCCTTGGCGCCGGCGGGGATCTCGGGGCGGGAGACCTCAATGTGGGTGAGGGCGCTGGCAAAGATCTCAGAGTCCTTGTTGGTGATGGCACCCTCGAGCTCGATGGAGGCGTTGTCGAGAACGGTGGCCCAGAAGCCGGGGATCTTCTCGATGGTCTTTTGGCGCTGAGCAAAGATGGGGACGTGCTTCAACCATCTCTGAGCAGTGATCTCGTTGTTGACATCGGCAGCGGCAGCATCGAGAAGCTGGAGCTCCTTGATGGCCTGGGGGTCGATCTCGAAAGACTCAGCCATTGTGATGTGTTTGTGTGGAAGAGGAGGAAATGTGGTATGGAAAGAGGGGTATCTTTAAGAAAGAGAGAGGAGAGATGGTAGAGAGAGAGAGTGTAGAGATGTGAGAATGGGAGGGAAAAGATTGTTGACAAGTCTGTAGGCGAGGTGAGAGAGTGCCCGACTTTTATGTTGACAATCCGTTGCCTAGACACTACGGCCCAACGAGAGAGGGAAAAAAAAATTTGTGAGAGTAATTGGCTTGAAGTCCACCGCCTCTTGTTGTTGGTCAGTATTAGGCGGCGTTTTCTCTGCCTACTCCCACTCCCGGCTCCATTTTCCCATTCATGCTGCCGCTGCTGCTGCCACTGCTGCTGAGGAGACGAATATGCTCTGTTACCTAGTCGGGCAGGGAAGAAAAAAAAAATCTTTTACCCCACTATTGCGATAGATTATGTGCGAATCAGGCAAGGACATGAGTGATTAGTGGAGTTGCAATTGGCCGTCTATTCTGTAGTTGTGCCAAGTTTTCTTTCTTATGCGTCCAATTTTATTTTCAATTTTTTCTTTCCTCCCTCCCATCTCCATTCTGACTCCTCTTTGTTGCCTCCTCTGATGCAATTGTCGAAGCGCGCTGAATCCCATCGTCTAACATGACTGGGGTTCATCTTTGTTTGGACCCAGCTAAAAATTCAGGACCCCGCGACGAACATTTGAAAGCGGGGCAGGGGTCCTAGTATTTCATGGCAATGGGGCCCTCTATGCTAGCTAACCTAGTAAGGATGTGTCATGTTGCCAATTGTAAACTTGTACCTTGATACTAAGGAATAAGATTTTTTTCCCTTCTTCTCTCCAGTTGTTTACTTCAGAACTTTTGTCTTTTGATTTCTCGCTCGTTCCAGACCCTCCGTGGAACTTCTGCAGGCAGAGACACGACGACGAAAGCGACCCGCCATAACACGTTTATCAGTGGAGAATCGGGTTGCCTCTGGCGTTCAATGGATGACAGAGATCCTGCATCCTGCACAACATCATTACAAGGATTTACTTACTATGAACTACTAATGCATTATTCGGTTATCGGGCGGCTTACCTGCTTTCCTCTTGTTGGCACCATAACGTTCTTCGCACAATCCTCGCATCCTCGTGGCTGCCACGAGATCCAGTCTCATCATATCATAGCAGTAATTCTCATATTGGTGGTTTCAATACACTGTCATACGAAACGTTTTCATTTCTTTGGGACCCTGTGACTGGAAGACTACCTCTAGAATGGGTATTCCGGTAATACTCGCTAAACCATCCGCAACCATAATCAGATAGACTTTGGAAGTCTTTTCTCCATGTGCTTCAACGCCACGCAGATCTCATGGACCTCGAGTCCATCGTGTCCGTACCTTCCTTCCAACTCTTGAAGCAGGAACAGTGGGTAGGTGGTGATCATGAGCCACAGATACTCACTCAGCGACCTGAAAACACACGGCTTTAGACCTCACCATCCTGGTAGATGACGACGTCGTCATCGTCGTCGCCCACGATGCTATTCTTGTCGTCCTCCTCCTTGATATGAACAGTGCGCTGATCGTCGATAAGCTGGGCATTGATGGCAAGATCAAAGTCCTTGTCGTCCTCGTCATCGGGGACATCGGCGTCCATGGTGGCACCTCGCTGTCCGTTACCGTTACCATTCTTGGTTGCCTTGGCGACGCTCTTGCGAGGCTTCTTGCTGGGAGTGGCTTGGTTCTCACTGCCGACGGCGGCGGCGGCGGCACCGCGCTTGGTGGGCGTCTTGGTGGGCGTCTTGGTGGGCGTGGCAATGCCGGCGTTGGCCATGAGCTTCTTCTTGGCCGGGCCCCAGCAGGCGCTGGCAGTGGCAGCGTTCTTGAAGCCGGCCAGGTCGGCAAGCTTCTTGAAGTTGATCTGCACATTTAACAATGATTAGCAAATACTCACAGAGCGCGTAATGGAGAGGACAAGCAAGTGGTGAGTGTATTGCTGACGTACCTTGGGCTCAACTTCGAAACACTGCCAAACGAGACCAGCAAGTTCGGTCTCACGAGCAGTAAGGACGGGCTTCTTGGGGGATGCCATGTTGATATGCTGCTGTGATGTCGTGATGATGTGTTGCGATGTGATTTGCGATTGGTGCTGGTGGGGTAGTGAATGCAAGCGAGATGTAGGGGGGGTTGAAACCAGAGTGAGGGACTTTGGAAGTAATGTGAAAAAAGGTTGATTGTGACTTGAAGACCAGAGTGACGAACTTTGGATATGGCAACTGCAGAGTCAATGCTGCAATGGCGGAACGAAGCTGGTTGCTGGTGAATTGAGTGAAGGTACAGAAATGGGATTGTCGCGCTTCGTCTTTTTATTGCCTCCAGTTCTCTGGATTCCTTGTTTGGCAGGCACTTGAAAATTGCATTCACAACTTGAAGTCGGTGATGCGGGGGCAACGGTCACTTTTGGCTAGAAGTGACTGCCGATACGTGATGCAGGGGGGGATGGTTACTTTGGGCAGTGAATGAACATTAGAAAAAAAAGCAATTACACGAGGGGGTCAGGACAATGAGTCAAATGTGACGGAGGACGAGTGAGGTCAACTTTCGGAATTCTTGGGTCTGCCACAATAACTTGAGATGCCGAGTACGAAAAACGTTCCTGCTTATTATTCGTTCTCTTAACAACCAGTTGATGTATTCTCAAGTCCGAGAACTGCTCCTGTTCAAAATCGTGATTGTCCATTCCACTCTGATTGTTGGAGCACTTTGATATTTTCGCCAATTATCGTCCATCCAGTCTTTGACATTCTTCAGTCCTCCAAAATGGGACAAATGAATGTCCTCAAAGTCAACCAGGTCAATTCAATGATTACGTTGAATCCCGGGATGAGATGACAACTTGAAGAAACTGTAGGTCCATCAAGTGAGAATGCACCCTCTTATACTTTCGCAATGCGTGAAAGCTCAAGAAGACCGAGAAACTGACAATGGGACGGGCCATGACGTGCTTTTGCTAGGTCAACAATTGACAAAGAGGAAGTATCAGCACATATTCGCTTTCAGCCTTGCAGACGCTATGGCCGAAGTTGGCGAGCAATCTCACGTCGAACACCAACCTGAGGACTTGGGCCAATCAGCATACAGACCATCTCCAATGATTTCTAGAGAGAAGATACACTGATGAAACATCAAACCCCTCGCCTCCGTTGTGCTGGCGTTTGGTTTTACTTATCACGCATTGCACTTAAGGTGTCAATACAATGATATTCTAGCCCGGCTGTTCCCGAAGCCAAGCGGGATGCTTACGGAATATAGTCTGACATAATCTATACAATAGGACTGTACTTTGTACACTCGGTGGGGCATATTAAGCTCTGTAAACAGAGCTACTGATTGATGATTAAACATTTTAGTAGCTAAAAGTTCGCCTCTCTACGGTGCACCAAGGCACTATCTTGATGTTCCGACCCTTGCAATTTAACTTGCCTACCTACTAAATCGCATGCGAGGGTAACTTGCAGGTTTTGGCCGCCGCTGGAAGATCAATTCTATCAATCAAGAGCGTCTGAATCTCCAAAGGTTACTGATTTTGTTGGCTACCATGCGACTGAAGCTACTAATCCGGCAACGTTTAGACTAACCTAGATCGGTCAATTACCGTCTTCTCCCGTGCGGATTTGTCAACACAGCCAACATTGTGTCACCGGCCTGAGTTCGTATTGTCTTGGGCACGACAACAAACTGTGTACGATAAAGTCAAAAAGATGCTATCGCAAGGCTGGCCTCGTAGCTACTCGCTGCTTGTCCAAAGTATATGAAGTAGTGCAACCCTCACACTTGACAAGGCCGTCTTGCTCAGAAGCCATCACTCACTCCGAGTAAACACACTTCAATCAACCCAAACATGGCCGAGACAACCCAAAGCCACGCCTTTCCATCCGGATCCGTGGCCAAGTTGAGCATCATCGAGACGAAAGCCAGGATTGGAAACATTCCCATTTCTGCTTTCTTTGGACCACCACTCGACGGCTACGAGCGCCTGGCACTCATGCCTGCATGGTCTTTTCTTGTTGAAAGTTCAACGGGGAGAAGGATTGTCTTTGACCTGGCCATGAATAACAACCCGGAAACGGTCACACCAGGGGTAGAGAAGGAGATTGCTAGCGTGGAAGCGACTGTAGAGATTCCCAAGACCGTGGCTCAAGTACTGAGTGAAGGGGGCGTCTCTCTCAAATCCATTGAGAGCATCGTCTGGAGGTGAGTAACAGACTGCCATGACTCGACAGTTGATCTATAAGACATCACGGTGCGAAATTGTATCGCTAACGACGAGGAGCCATTGGCATATTGACCATGTTGGTGATCCTTCTACCTTTCCCGATACCCCCGAGATTGTAGTTGGTCCCGGCGCAAAGGAAGCTATCCTACCCACCTACCCTGAGAATGAGGACTCTCAGTTCCACGAGAAAATGATGAAGTAAGCCAACTAAGCCGATTCGCGCCTGGAAACACCGTTCATGCTAATCTCATGCCATGCAGAGGCAAAACCCTACGCGAAGTCGTCTTTGACGGGTCACTCAAGTTTTACGACTTCGACGCTGTCGACTTTTTCGGCGATGGCTCCTTTTACCTCATTGACCTGCCCGGCCACGCTCTGGGCCACATTGGTGGCGTCGTACGCACAACCACGAACCCCGACACCTTTGCCGTGCTGAGCGGCGACCTCTACCACATTGCCGGCGAGCTGCGGCCCAATGTGCAGAAGCCCCTGCCGGCACACATATCGCTTGCTCCACCGCGCGGGAATACAGACGCGAAGGAGTCGACTGTATATCCCCGCTCTGCCTTGGAGAGACTACAAACAGCGCGTGGCCGCGACGTCGATGAGCCCTTCTTTGAAGTGGTGTCTGCCGTGGCACACGATGCTGCTCTCGCGAATGAGATGCTCAAGAAAGCGCAGATTCCAGATGCTCTAGAAAATATCCTATTTCTGGCAGCTCATGATGACGCGCTGATTGATGTGGCCAATTTCTTCCCAGACACTGCCAACAACTGGAAAGAACTTGGTTGGAAGAAAAGGCTTGAATGGGCGTTTTTGACTCATTTCGCACCATCGATTCAGAGCCAAGTAGGGGCTTAGATGGTGGCTTACAGACTCATCACTGCTCACGGGATAACCAAAGTACTCAACTCGATCGATTATACAACATGACTCCATAGATATTAATGACTCCGGGCTCCAAATAGATAACCATCAGTGATGAAACCTAAACACAAACGTCACAAGTTCGCCATTGATGAATCGTGAAACTTTATGGTCTGAACCCTCCCGTACGATCTCTAAAGAATCCATTGGGATCGACCTGCTCCGCCACAGTCTTTGCAAACTCTGCATTTTCCGGCTTGAGTCTGCCAAAGTAGTCCTGGCGGAAGAAGCCATAGTTCATAAAGACGGGCAAATATGTCTCTGGCAATTTACCCGCACTTGTCCATTCCAAGACTCTGTCGCGAACACCCGTGTAGGTCGCTTCCAGCGTATCTGCCATCTTGTCATAGTCGGACTGCAACGTAAAGCTATAGTTCACTACAAGTATTCTTGGTTAGCTGCCGCCTCTCCAAGGGTCTTGCGACAAGACAAATCCATGAGATACTTACTTTCAATAATCATCTTGTCCACATCGTCATCGCAATCAATGAGGTCAACGCTCCTCTCCTTGGCAGCTGTGGCGATACGCTTGGGAAAGGGCTGATAGGCAATTGATGCGACGATACCCGGCTCGAGCTGGACACTGCCCGAAATGTTGCGCCAGTGGGCGTGCAGCTCGTCCATAAAGTCGCCATTCTCCAAAGAAGGGAGAGGAATCGTCTCGGTGCCAATGTCCACGACCGACGCCTTGACAATGACCCAGTTGCTGCCGCCAATCAGCTCCGAGTACGTCTGCGTCCGCAACGTGTTCAGCGTGGGTCCCGCATCGGTAAAGTTCTTGAACGTCTCCTCGGGGGGCACGGCGCCGTCGTAAAAGATGAAGAGTATCCACGAGTCAATCGCATTGGCAGTGGACCGCTCGGCCGTCACAATGACGGCCGCCTTGTCGTCATCATTGTACTCGGTAAAGTCGCGCACGGCCTTGAGCAACGTCGCGTCTGTCTCGGGGGTCCTGAGAAAGACCAAGTTGCCGCCGTAGACATCGCCCTGCCGGTATGTCTGCAGCACGTAGGTTGTGACAATGCCAAAATTGTTGCCGCCGCCCTTGAGCGCCTTGTACAGATCGGGGTTTTGCGTCTCGGACACGGTGGTGACGGTACCGTTGGCGAGGACAATCTCGTACTCGATGACCGACGAGGCAGCCCACCCATATTGGGCAGACATGTAGGAGAGGCCACCACCGAGGACTAGGCCACCGACACCAGTGTTTCCAATCCGCCCTCCGACAAAGGTCCAACCGGTTCCTTGCAGCTGAGCAGCAATCTCATCCAGACGGATACCAGGTCCGACCCTTGCAATGCCGGTATCAATGTCAAGAAGGACCTGGTCCATCCTCTGAGTTGAAATCAGAGGACCGCCTTCAATGCTGGAGAAGTAGTTGTTGGGATTATGACCCCCAGACTTGATGGCAAAGCTCTCATCATTGTCATTCAGTACCTTGATGACTGTGGCCACCTCTTCGGCGGACTTGGGAAAGATGATGCAGGTTGGGAGGAGTGAGGCACATGAGGAGGACCAGTAGTCTGCCTGCTCCGTGATATAGTCCAAGGACACAGGACTATCTACCTCGATGGAAGAGATGAGTTGAACGGTGGAACAAGTATCTGCAGTGGCCAAAGCCGCGGCGAGGGCGCCCAGCAAAATCCGAGAAGCGTACATTATACTGTGCGTATTGAGAGCATTGACTGATGAAGCCGTAATCAAAGGAACGGCACAATACCCTCATGATTTATAGACGTTCTCATCTGCACAAACCCATTGTCGTTGACATCGCTTAAACCAACATGACTTACAAGCATCACCAAGGTATTGAAGCTTGCCAAGACAATCCGTAGCAGGCCTCAATGTAAGCTGAAATTTATTGACTGCAGGTCCAGGGCTGGAATGGGAAAGATCGACGTCATGAGCTAAGATAACAAAGACTGAATCGAGACGAATCATTATATGAACTTTCTTATAAAGGAAGCCAGAAACGATTTGATTCGAGGAATCCGGGCCCAACGGCGCTGCAGAAGCCCATTTCCAACGTTGGCTCGGTCGCGTGGCGTGACCAGGGGTGTAGCAAAAAGTCCATGTAAGATTCTCCAATCATCTTGAGTCGTCAGTTGATATGCGGAAAGGGTTACAGCGAGGTCGTCAGCACAATTGCCAAAGATAGCCCTGCAATGAGACTTTTGCCGTCCAAATCGGGAAACACTGGTCTGACCAACGCCGCCGGATCTATTGCTGCAACCCTACCCTCATTTAGGCTGCGGTTGTGGAGGCTGAATATTGGCTCGAGTCACACATAGGCCCTTTGCACAGGAGCGCCGTTGACGATGTTGTTTGGTGTTTTCAATAGTCTCATGTAGGTCAGAGGCAAGGGTCCACGATTCAAGCATTTCGCTCTCTTTCCATTACTGTTTGTCTTCCGCCTCCGACGTCATTTTTAGAAGCGATGTCCGAAAGGGATACTTCTCGGCCGGCACTTCTAAACAGTCTGTCGTGTGACCAGACACGGCTTGAATCTTTGAGAAAACTGTGAAATTAATCACATCGAGTCATTGAAGATCCATTTGATATATGAACACTTGAAAGCCTTTGGTAAAACCGGCCTGGCGCCTTGAAGTCACATGTAATCGAGTGCTGCCACAAACTCAGACATAAACGAAAGGACTCGATTGAGATACTGAGCTTGATCGTAATGAAACATTTAGTTCAAATTGAGGCCTTACTCACTTTTGCATCTCGATGCAGCGGATTTGGACGTGAGCTTACGCAGCCATCCTAATGGGGGCGTCTGATTGCCGGGATTGCATATTCGCTTGGCTGGCTGCATCCCTCGATAGTACGGCTTGGGTGAAAGCAGTCTCAGAGAATGCGTTCCGCTTATCTGCACCCATCAACATCCTGGACATCGCATCCAACACGACTCGTACGAGTGAGCCCAAGTCATATGGAAAGATGTTCTGCTCCAAGGGGGCCGCAAAGCGCCCAATGCCGGGCTCTCATGCAGCTGCACTTGGGTCTATCACATCAGCGTGTAGCGAACCGCCGTGGCGGGTCATCCGTTGTCCGCTAGACTGTCGTCCCAAAGAAAATCAGTATCAAGCTTCCGGTCCATCTTTCTTAATGGGAGAGGTGTTGAGAAAGGATGTTGTTCTCTGCAAATGTGGACTGCCGTAGATTAAATGCGCAACGGCCCGAGGGGTCAATAGCCGCCCTTCACAATGTCGATGATAGTGGAAAGGAAGCTTATTCAACTTCCGCCTCAATCCACAGCGACCGAGCAATCGGTGTCCGTCCCAGTCCTTAAGACGACGATCCCGCCTTGACCATAGCGCTGCCAAGCACTTTGTCCAGCCATCAGCCGTCTGGCGCTACCAAGACGGCGGGACAGCTCAACGGCCCTTTCATGTCATCATTGCGCCCTCACAGAGTTTCTCGCTGGTTACTCCGTATCCACAAATAGGATTGCTCAAAGAGAGGCAGGTATGCGATCAGCACGCGTTGCTGCAAGCGACGAAACCGAGGACCCTCCTGTGAGTGGGTACGAGGTTGGTAAACTCATCCCAACCTAGCGCTGCATCGAGTGCCGAGAATGCACTATAGATTTTACCGAGCTGTCAAAAAATGCAGCCATGACGCTAGGGCCATGATGAGACCAATGTCGCATGCCTGGGGAGGAAAACAGATGATGCTTCTGTTCTGAATAGTGAAGCCTTGGCAAATGCGATAGTCTTGGTGATGAGGTTTGTCTCTTTCTCAGCCCGCCGCCATGTGCTGGGTAGGTAGCGGAGAATGCATCTGATTCTGGGATGCGGGGCCGAGGTTCAGAGATTTGCCCATGCTGACCGCCCAAATGATTCGTAAATCTCGTCTTGGTGAGATGCATTTCATTTCAGGAAAGGGGAAAATGTCGTATTTTGACTCGATCTTTGCGTACAAGTGATCTTGGGAGTCGAGAACGGACGTGGTGGGCTGTCGAGAAGTGCAATCACACCCGTGGATCAACAAGCGCTGAACCGGAAGGAAGCGGATCAGATCCCCTGACGATACCCTATACACCATGACAGTCCAAAACACTTACCTCATCGCGTACAACGCGCTCTCCTTCCTGTTATGGGGCCATATCACCGTATCAACGGTCCTGCAGCTGCCGGGCTTGTACGCCGAGTCCCGGCTCGCGGATCTATACGCTGACGTGCTGCCGCTCCTCAGCGCGACGCAGACCCTGGCACTGCTCGAGGTCGTACACGCGGCACTCGGCCTGGTGCGCGCCTCGGCCGGAACCACGGCGTTGCAGATTGGCGGCAAGAATCTCGTCGTCTGGACCGTCATGGTCAAGTTCCCCGAGATCATCACCGGCAGCGGCGAGAGCAGCCAATGGGGCGTCGCCTTCTTCCTGGGCTGCGTCCTGGCCTGGGGCTGTTCCGAGATCATTCGCTACGGATACTTTGTGGCTCAGTTGAGCACTGGTGATACACCTCGCTGGCTCAAGTTGCTGAGGTAAGTCGCTTCTCGTGGCTTGTTGCCCGGTCCTGTGTGGTCTTGCAGAAGGCGTAATGGCTAACGACTACATAGGTACAACGCTTTCCTGCCTCTGTATCCAATTGGCTTGTTGAGTGAGGCTGGTCTGGTGTATCTGGCCCTGACAGAAGGTACTGGTGTTGGTCAGTTCTACAAGGGATACCTCTTACTTGGACTGCTCACATATCTCCCCGGTTCGTATCTCTCATCTCGAGCCCAAAGTATGTTTGTACTAACGTAATATATGCAGCCGGTCCTTTTCTGTACACCCATATGCTGTCACAGAGGCGAAAAGTGTTGAAGCAGCTTTCTGGCAAGAAGAACTAAGGTAGCCAGAGAATTCACCTCTAATTAGCCTGCCCCATTAATCGTGATTATGGGATGGTGTACTCCTCCGTCATGTGGCCGCAGCACCAAATATCTCACAAAATGGAAACCCAACATCCCTTGGAAACACTGGAGACATTCGAAAAACTTGGTTGATTCGAAGCACTAAGACGCACAGCACTCGCAACATAAACTTCATTAATCTTATCAATCTACTGTCGACCCGCCATTTTATATCATGGAATAATGCCCAGTACGACAGGACATCACCTAGTGTCGCTCCGAAGCAAGCTGCTCGGCCGACTGCGGGAACTCCTCCGTGGCGCTGGGATGCTCTCCCAGACCCTTGTGATGCTTCCCCAAATCGGCTCCCTGTAGCCTGGCACTGTCAATACCAGCGGGAGCGCCGACGCCAGCCAAGCCACCACTCTTCCTACCACTTGAACGACTGTGGCCGCCCTTCATCTTGTTCTCCTCCTGGCCTTTCACGGGCTTGCCAAGTCCCTTGTTGAGGGTCTGCGAATCGGCGCCGGTCAGGGTGTCACTCGCGCTTGTGCGTGTGGTGTCGAACTCATTGAAGGCCTGGCCGGGAACCTCGCCCTCGGTGTTGGCGTGGTGCGAGAACTCTTGCGGGGCGGTGCCGGCAGGGAAGACCTCGGCGTGGTACTCTGGGATGGCATCATTGCCAACCTTGGTACCAACGGCGTGGCCCTTTCTTGTGAGAGGCTCGGAGGCGGGCTTCCGGGCGCTGAACTCCTCGTGCTTGGCAGCCTCTGATGCGGCATTGGCACGTGTGGTAGGCATGTTGGTCAATCTGAGAGAAAATTTATGCTTATTCGTTTTCTCGATAAAGACTATATGGATACTTTGATCGAAAGTGATGGATGCTGGTCACTCGGTGCTTGTACTTGATAGGTGGATGGTGAGAATCAAAGCAAGCACTTCTTGGAGCATTCTGAGCTTCATATACCTTTTCTCGACTCCCCTCGACCCCTCTATAAGCTTGTTCTTTGCTGTATGATGACATCAAATGCTCATAAGCATGTGCAATATGGCAACGGATACCAGCCCTACTTCTGACATCATTCTACAGTGAACGTCGAGGGGAGCCGGTGACGAATATGCCATCTTTGACAGTGGTTGACGAGGAATTGCAGCTGTTGCAATTGAGTTTTGGCGGACGAGGTCAATGAAAGAAGAATATTGTTAGCTGATCACTGACTTCATCAATGCATCACCACCACCAGCCCATTGTACGCCAAGGGACACCGGAGCATTTGCTGCGAACCATGTTATCAAGACCCAGAATGGCCCAATTTTCCCCTACCGTGGGATCCAATCACCAAATGTAATATGAACAGATGGAATATGAAATGCATCAATCATACACTGTATGTTGGCGGTCGTGCATAGAACATCCCATTTGCTGCATGTCTTCCGAAGTGTCCGGGCTCCCGCTCTCGCTCTAAATGGTGGGAGAGCCTCAATCATGACTAATCCACCAAGATCACGGGCCACAAGATAGCGGCACTCATCACTTGGCGATGAGCCTTTTTGGATTCCTTCTGGCCTCGTCGTGTCTGACGTGCCACTGCGGCTAAAGTCGTGTACCATAGTACTGCGGCATGGGCGGCTGACTTCCTGTGCTTCTCCAAGGCCCAGGCTAGAAGCTGAACGAGCTTGCCGCTGTCTGTTGGCAAAAGCTCGTGATGAGTAGTAGCCCTTCCCTTTAACCTAGCGAGAGAAAGGCGATAGCTGGCGAAGAGCGAAGTTGATGGTCGTATTCACTGGGAAGGGGGTTTATTGGCGCCGCTGCCGCTGATATGTCCAGCAGCAGCAACAACAGGGCCAGTCTATTGATACTAGCTTTTCCAGACAAGTCATGTGTTGAGAGAAACCATCTATTTCTTTTTCTCCCTTTCTTCTCCTGAGAATTCGAGACAAAGAGAAAAGCCACCTAGACTGACAGGTGCGGGCCGAATCGACCAACAGTGTGTGCTCTGTAGATCGGAACAGTCTTGTTGGACTTGAGTCTTGGCTCGCTCTGGCCGTTTGAGAACTGGATTCCGTTTCCCCCACCATGCCAGCACGGGCCAACACAGCCCCCCTCTGAGCCCCGCCAATCTCCATCATATTGCCTTTTTTAAAGCTTGAGGAAAAAAAGAAAAATATTCAAGGTTGCTCATAAGCTCAAATGCAAGTGGTGCGCATTTTAAGTGTCCGGGGCCAAAAGAGAAGCCTTTGAAATTGCGCACTTTACTCTTGTCTCAAACATGGCGTACATATATTACAATCTAGCAAAGGTAAATCGCAGATGGATATTTATTGACTCTCATGTCTCCCCATTTTGTCTTGATATTTGATAGAGTACTGGTTGCCTTGAGTGAGGATTATTTTTGGTGGCTTCAGCCAGCTGCATTGTGCTGGAAGTGCCGTCTTATTAGAAGTGCACTATCAAGGCAGCTAGCTACGTTACCTTCGTACACTACACGGTACTCCACGACAGAGAGGGATGAATCAAATGGTTGTGCGCCCTATCTGCCTGCCTGCCGCCTCTGGCTCCCTCACATTCTTGCCCCCAAACCTCTCAATACGAGACTTTTGCAGTGGCGGCGGCTAGATTGCACACTGAGATGGTGACTAAACCGCTAAGAGTATCAATGCGACCCAAAGCCCGGTTTTTCCTTGCCAGGTGGTTTTAAGGCGGGCGCAAGGGCGTTTAATCAAGCACTCAGGCACTGTCTGGGGCGTCAGGGCTGATGGGAACGAGAGAGAGAAGGAGAGTTGACCCCCAAAAAACAACAACTCGGTGCTGTCGGATATCACCAAATTTCATACTTCCCGACTGCCGTGTGCATTCGGAGGAAAAGAATAAGGGACAAGAAGATTGCAGTAGTTCATCCACCTTTGTTTAGATTGTCCCGTCCGGATTTGGGGGTTCATTGGCAACCTCCAGCAGAAAATCGTGTCAACAAAGGTGACGTCGATGCAAGAAGGGCCCAAACGCAGCGGACAACAGGGTAATAGTCATATGCACCCCTGCGGCGGACCCTTGGTTAGCGATCGACGTTCAAACCCAATCAGGGCAACGTTCGGCTCTAGTCTGCCTACTTTGCGTACCTAGTGCAACTGCACCTAGCCAAGCACCCAAGCCAGCCTCCCATCTTGCCCATGGCAACCAGGTTACCAACCCGGACATCCAAAAAGCCTGAGTCTGTGGTGAGCTGCTGACAAGAGGGCAGCTGATCCCCCCTCAAAAAAAAAATAATACGAGATGATACGAATCTGAATCTCCCTCCAGGAAAAAAAACTTGCAACAGCTTGTTCTCTACACTGTCAATTAGCAGAGCAGAAAAAGAACCAAGTCTATCCGTGGTTGCTTTTGCTTCTTCTTGACCCATCCATCGCAAAGCCTGAAGGTTCGGCAGCAGACAGACGATTGCAAACGCCCACTAAACCCACTCACTCGTTTTGCGCCGTTACATCACTTGTTCACATCGCTCTTGTTACACTCAGAGTCGCAGCCAGCGTTCATTGCCAGACAGACCGCCCCATTTTCCAGCAGGCGCATTTCGATTTCAAGGAAATTTGTTCTGTCGTGCTTTGTTTTTTCTCATCCAAACCAACAATCCGCAAATCTCCCGCTGTTCCCTTTTCTTGTTTCCTCGGCGCATTGCAGCATCGCAGAAGCACGGCATTACGGACCCGTCTTGTCACGCCTCACGACTTGCGACCAGACTAAAGGTACTGCGACCGCTACGACCCGTCCGACAGCACTACGTGCAACTACGACATTGATTATTACTTGCACTCAGAGCACTCACACACATTTCCGCCATTCCTGGAGTGGCTGTTACTGCTAAAGTGCAAGACTAGAACAACCCCCACCTATTAATTTGAGCACTTGTCTCAGGATCCCAGCACACTCTACAACACTCGCATGAACAGTGCCAGAGGCGAGCAGCGATCTTCGACCTAACTAGACGAGGCGCCGGTGAATCAAAGTGCTCTCTCGTGAGCAGCACTGGCAAGAGACTGACTGGACTGGGGGGGCCAAAGCCAGGAATCAAGCAGAAAGCAGTGCCCTTCCGTTCGCCTCGGTGGCTCTGCTCCATTCCTAATCTACTGCATACCTCCCTACCTTCCTAATTGCTGCAACCCTGCTCCACATCCCGGGCTAGCTATAGGAAGGACTGGGCGGAAAGACGCAGACAGATAGCACAGGACAGACAGACAGCCAAACAGACAGGCGAACGTGCTAAACCATGGAACGTGAGCGTCGTTATTCATTTGATTCCGACCCTGGCGAACGTGCGCCATTAGACAGTTCCAACCATAATCATCAATCTCCTCCGTCGTCTCGCCGATACAACAATCGCAACTCCCAATCACACTACTACCAAGACGAACCTCCCTCCATCTACAGAGACACTGTCAACACGTCTCCCACACGCGCAGGCGCTCATTCCAACTCTGATTTCACTCGTTTGAGGGAGGAACGTCGTCGCAGTCGCTTAGCTGAAGGTGCTGCTGTCGCTACTGGGGCTGGTGCTGGGACTGGAATCGCCCTAGCTGCAGCAGATTCGGCAACTGGTGTACCACAGCCGCCGCCGCACCGAGAGAGTCTGAACAGATCTGACTGGACCACTGGAGCTGCACCCACCAACATCACACCAGGTGTTGACAACTTTAGCGAAACCGCTGCCGGCGGACTGGCTGGTATTGCTTCGACAGTCGCTCAACAAAACGCCCGACAAAGTGGGCTTGACGCCATGAGAGGCAACGACGGTTACGACTATGGCTACGGCCACCAACCCTATGGTCAACAAGACTACAATCAATCATACCAGACATCACAACCACAGAACTCACCCTATGGCCAAGGTTCATACAATAATTACGATCAACACTACAACTCATCATCAGCCTATGGCCAGCAAGGCTACGACGAAGGAGGATATGATCGCGCATACGACCAGGGTTACCAGACCTCGAATCAATACTCCAACGGACCATCGTCATCATCTTCACACATGGTGCCAATGGCCGCAGCTGCTCTGCCAGCTGGCGCAATCACCCCCAGAAGCCATCAAAGCTTTGCTAGCGATCCATTCAACGATTCTCGATATGCTTACGACCAGCGATTGGCCCCCGGACTAGGCCATGTAGACCCTCACGACATTATGGATGACGGAGATGATGGCCTGGAGTATAGTCGCAGAAACTCGAGTAGAGGCAACGTCAGTGGCGGGGCCGCAGCCGCGGGCGCTACTGGCGCCGCCGCCGCAGAGGCCTATGCTCCTGTCGGCGGGTCCCTTGGTGGAGCAAAGGAACAGTCCGAGTGGATGAAGAAGCAATCGGGAAGCTCCAAGAAGTGGAGGTGGGCCATTATCATTGTTGTTGGACTCATCATCGCTGGCGCTGTGGTCGGAGGTGTCGTGGGCGGTATACTCGGAAACAAGAACAAGTCCAAGAGTACCACTGGAGAGTCGGCTTCCGAGGACACGTCAAAGAATGGCGATTTGAACATCAATTCGTCAGAGATCCAGGCTCTGCTCAACAACGACAATCTGCACAAGGTCTTTCCTGGCGTCGACTACACGCCCCTCAACACGCAATATCCGGATTGCTTGTCGAATCCGCCGTCTCAGAACAATGTCACTCGTGATGTTGCAGTGCTCAGTCAATTGACCAACATTATTCGACTCTACGGTACGGATTGCAACCAAACAGAGATGGTCATTCATGCTCTGAGGCAGTTGGAGATGGAAGACACGATGCGAATCTGGCTGGGAGTATGGCAAGACGGCAACCAGACAACCAACGATCGCCAACTCTCGCAGATGTGGGACATTCTGGAAACCTACAATGACACCTACTTTGAGGGTCTCATTGTTGCCAACGAGATCCTGTTTCGCGAGCAGATGACTGAAACCGAGCTTGGCGACCTTCTCGACAGCGTGCGCACCAATGTGACCAGTTTGGGCTTGGATCTCAAGGTTGCCACTTCAGATCTCGGCGACAGCTGGACTTCGAGCCTTGCAGCCAAGAGCGATGCCATCATGTCCAATATTCATCCGTTCTTTGGTGGAATCAACGAGAATGAGGCTGCATCATGGACTTGGTCTTTCTGGCAGAATCATGATTCAGGATTCATGAAATCCGACGCAGCTGACAACATCATATCAGAGATTGGATGGCCTTCAGAGGGCGGCATGGACTGTTCTAGCGACACGGTATATGACTGTCCCGACATGGCAGTTGCTGGCATCGATGGCCTCAATACATTGCTTGACGGATGGGTCTGCGATGCACTTACAAATGGTACCAACTATTTCTGGTTCGAAATGTTCGACGAACCTTGGAAGATTCAATTCGATACGGAGCACCAGGCCTGGGAGGACCACTGGGGTCTGATGGATGTCAACCGTAACCTCAAGGATGGTGTCAAGATTCCTGACTGTGGCGGCACGGAAGTCGCCGCCATTAAGAAGAAGAAGAGAAAGGCTTAGTCGACAACCAATGATGTGGAAAAGGGCATCTTAGAACAAAGGTACAAGGAGTTTTTCGGACTTTTGTCATTTGGGGGAGTTGATCTGTATTATAATGAAAATGGACTGTGTCATGTGGTTGGGCATTTGGAGCTCCCCTGACAGTCACACATGGACATCGAAATGAGAAGGGAAACCTCGAGGATGGGCGCAAGAGAGCCTATAGAGTTGGGAACGCAGCTCAGCGGTGAAACGCATTGTTGATATGAGCTATGAAGGAACACGCATGATCATGGTATTCGTCCGGTTTTTGTTTCTGTGTGTGGCTTGGACCACCGGGTGTAGAGTAGGAAGAATTTCAAAGAGAAATTTGACATGGCTCGTTTTGACCTAATGCTGCAGTGAAACAAGCATGATATTTTGTGCATAATTATGTTCGCATCATTAATGAAGTTAAAAGTGTTAATATTATTGTCTAGAATAATCTTACCCTCTACCTATCTATACAACGCACTCCAGAATCAGTGATGCCGAGACTCTTCAGCCTCTCGAGCGCTTTCAGCTTCTCTTCCTCAATAGCGCGCTCAGCGGCCTCCTCTTCACGGCGAAGCTTGAGTAGCGTCTCTTCAGTCGAGTCCCACTTGGGACGGGCGACCTCGACCTGGACCTCGACAATCTTTTGTCCGGTCTTTGAAGACTCGGATTCGGGAGACGGCGAGCGTCCTCCCCAGAAGCCAGCCCAGCGGTTCTTGGACTTGGGCGCCGAGGATTCGACACTAGCCTGCGAGTTGAGCGAGGAGGAAGAGGACGAGGAGGAAATAGAGTACGACGACTTGGGCTTGGTATGCGAGAATTTGCCCCCGAGGCCCGCAGGCGTGGTCATCGGCAGCTTTGTATCCTCGCTGTAGGGATTATTCTCGCTCTCGAGAAGGGCTTCATATTCACCTGGGCTGGGCCGCATTGAATGCTTCTCCTCGGCCTCGCCGTCGGCGGCACTGCCGCGACGACCGTCTACGCCCTTGCTCTTCTTCTTCTTCATGTTGCGGGGCAATTCGCCCCGGCGGCTACAGTACGGGTCCTCGTCCTCGGATTCCGAGTACTCGGAACGGTCCGACTCGTAGTCGGTGGGATCCCGCAGCCGCCTGCACGGTTGGGAGCTCTGGGGCTTGGGCCTGAGAGAACGCATCACTGGGCGCTGTTGCTCCTCGTCCTGCGAGGAGGAGACCCGGACAAAGGGCGAGGGCGGGATCTTGACGGTCAACTTGCCTGCCATTATTGTGCACCGGGTTGAGAAGGGAAAGGATAAAAAGAGAAAAATAGAGCCGGTAGAAGGGAAACGAGATGAAATAGAAAATCAAGAATACCTGATTCTTGATAAGATGGAGGTTGTCAAAATGCACAGCTTATAGACTGCCATCGGGGATACTGGGTGCCAGAAGAGCTTTATACTTCGTGGTCTCATTCGTTGGTCTATACTGTCAAAGGTAGAACAATTGCTTGTCGTTCCTTGTTCTTTGGGTGTCTGTCTCATTGACGAGTTGACACAATGCGTCTTTGCTTCGGGCGCGGAATAAAGGCAAGTAGATAATGGCGATGGACAAGCCAGATGACCAAAAGTACCGAATCGCCTGGATTTCAGACATGATTAATGCTTGGATATTCGACGTGGAAACAACGACGAGTGATATTTGTGTTGTCGATTTCACGCGAACAGTGACGCTGAAAAACAATCGAATAATGCTACATATAATCATGCCCTGCTAAAAAAACAAACAAAACTTGCTTATTACGACCTCTGACATACAATTCCAAACATCTGATGGGCCAACACCAATGAATTATTCTTCCTCAAGACTGCATGGCAATTACTGCAAAAATGGTTTTTGGTAGTGACTCGCGCCACTCTGGTTCAGTAGCATTGACCCACATCAGCAGCAGCGACGCTTGCCTTTTCCTCTGAAAGGAATATACAGAGGCAAGATGGTAACCACGGCATCGCCGCCGCGGTGAGCACTATGGCGAATAAACAGAACCGCAATGCTAATCTGCTCGAGGACACAGATGGCGCACGTGGCCCACTGGAGATACTGGAGGCGCGGGAGGTCTTTAATGTAGACGCCCAGCTGGTCAAACTCGTTCTCGCCGGTCGCGGGGAACTTGAGGCCCTTGCAGGCCTGCAGCGTGGACAGGGCCAGCATGAAGCCGAGCATGAGGCCGTAGGCGTTGAGAATGGTGGTGAGGGCAAAGGCAAACTTGTAGGCCTTGTTGCTCGAGGGCGAGGCGGACAGCAGCCAGTAAAAGATTGTGCTCAGCAGGAAGAGTACGAGAAAGCTTATGGGGATGCCCGAGGGAAAGACTTGCTCTTGCAGAGTCTCGGTCAAGGAGAGAAGCTCGCCGAGAGTGTTGTTCAGGTCCTGAGCATTGATTGTGACGTGCTTCTCTTGTAGTTCGTCGGCGAACTGGTCTGCTAGAGGTTGGTCATTGTCGTAGTTGATGTGGGCAATGCAAGCCGTCCTGTTGGAGGATTCATCGTCGGCGTCTCCGTCGAGGGAGACGCAAGTGCCTGATAACACGATCCCGCGGTTAGCCATATGTCCAATACACTAAATGATCAGCATCGAGTACATACCGAGGTAGCCAAGTCGGACTCGAACAGGAACAGTGTCGTTGGATTTGAGCTGCACTATATACAAGTCGTCATTGTACAGGCAGCCGCAAGCGATGTAGACTAGGGTTTCTTAGCAATCATTACGAAAGTCGTGTTGGACCTGTCACTTACTGCTCATGGCTGCTGCAGCGATGAAGAGGAGAATGGACAGGCAAAGCCATTTGAACACGCTCTTGCGAGGTTTGCCTATGTCTTGATTAGCAATGTGCTCAACATGGATACTTTGTGTCTGGCACCAACCCATTGGCGCATAGTTGGGAGATCTCTTCCCTGTTCTACCGCGTGTCTTGCCAGAACCCATTTTGAAGAGAGTTGAAGGGTTGACAAGAGATGATAATAAACAAGTAGTTGGTTCGATTGAGGAGTAGAACGCTGCAGAGTCTTGGTGATTCCAGTCTGTATTCGACAACTCATTTGGATATCTGTCGTTGTTATATACCTTGATTACTTGATCCCATATAGGGGTATCCTTTTCAGCTCCATGGCTGAGCACCAACTCCTACAATGTCCAATTCTACCGAGCCACCCCTATACTTGCCCATGATGTACACTTGAACATGATGTGAAAGTAAATATGCATATTCTGGTCAGCCGCCTCCTGCATGAAACTTGACCTGGCTACTATAGATAGTAGGGCCCAGACAGGGTATGCTCCCCTTGCACACTTAATCCGGCAGCCTTGCTGCTCACCTACAATTGTCAAAAAGTGCCTGCAGCCTCGACACAATGACCACGGCCAAAGCGACTTGGCTTTCACATCATGATATGATCTTTTGTAAGCAGTCGAGATGCAGTAACTGCCTCATAACGACTCCAAGCTTGACGGTTGAATCTCCTCAGAAAATCTTTGCTGTCAGAGTATTAATCGTGCCAAACATATGTCAATTTCTGGATATGCATAGATTTGACAGTGAAGTCTTGTCCATAAGCAGCCTGGTTTTTCGTCTTTGAAAGCCATACAGGTAGAACGGCCATGTTCGGGGGCCCAATAAGCGCCATTTGGTATCAAAAGTCAATGGTGCGAAAAGCATGATAGATCTGACTCGCTCTCGAGATTGAGTAGTGGTGTGTGCAAATCCTTCTGCAAATGCAATTTATTATGGCAACGAAGCAGCCTCATGAAGAAGCCATCACCAAATGGTCATACAGGCCGGCGGCCCGGCCCCTTGTTGGAGCATAAGCTTTCCTTGTGCAGAAATGCACTTTTTAGCACGTCGAAATTGGGAAAACTCTCCCGTGGGTTTGGCTCTAGATTATGCGCCAAGCCAAGTTCCGTGGAGGCGGTGCAACCGCATACGATTGCACATTTCAGATCAAGATGGTTCTGAATTTAGTCACTACAGCTTCAGCTGTCAACTGCAATACTGCAAGGGTCGCATGCGACGTTTTGGTGAGGCTATTCCACTTCAAAATTTTCACCTTCTTTTAATTCTCGGATGAGATGAGATTTCCCATCCGTAAATGGAATCCAAGGTCTACAAATATCTCAATGACTGACTGCACATGGATTTCAGCTGACAAAATGGTGCCAAGACTGCAGCCTTACCCAAACGCAGTGAAACCAGAAAGTCTGCGAGATTTCTTTTTTGGGGGGACAGACCAGGTGGCCGGCGGCTTTTGGTGCTTTGCCTATCAGCGTCTATTCATTCTGGGAAAGTCCGCTCTCCATCCTTTTACTCGACAGACAGATGGATGTAATTGCATGTGATTATGCACTGACAACACTGGGCCGTAGCGACGGGTTGAGCTGCCGACATGTATGTTCGACGATGCAGGGCATGTATGACAAATCCTGTTTTATGTGACCGCACGTCCAACGCGTGAAGATGAGTATCATCTCATCGAATAGAGTTTCACATAATATTGCCTTACGATGGTTGGAAAGAAGTCAGTTTACGCAAATGACGATTGCTTGGTAATGCAAACAAACCATGCTACCTAGGTAGGTTAGTTTGCGTGTGGAGGCTAGTTAGCACAACATACCTTAGCATACGTCCCTCGCCAAACGCTAATATAGGGCTCAGTTAGGGGCGGGAAGGCCATAGTACATACACCTCCAAAGCCAGAATGGTTGCCGCTCAAGTCCTGGCTCCGTAGGTTCTTACAAAGTTTTTATAGCCGAAACAAGATGCGCATCTCACGACAAACAGACTACAAAGCTAACCAGTCGGACCCACTTATGCAACGCACCCCCTTTTGCAACAGGATTCCCCGCAAAACAGTGATTTTTCAATCTTTTATAATTAATTAACGAAAAATGGTAAAAATAAACGGAAACCGTTATTTCAAACTTTAGTTATATATTTATAATTAAGTGTTAAGTTATTATAATAAGCATTTTAAAATGCTATATATTATATATAATATGATTTTAAATTTTTAAAGAAATTAAAAAAATTAAAAGAATTAATATTCTTAATATTATAATATATTTTCTCGGA
Source organism: Pestalotiopsis fici W106-1 (assembly GCF_000516985.1). Lineage (NCBI taxonomy): Eukaryota > Fungi > Ascomycota > Sordariomycetes > Amphisphaeriales > Sporocadaceae > Pestalotiopsis > Pestalotiopsis fici. The sequence goes on along the minus strand of NW_006917092.1, from coordinate 986,110 downwards.
AAGTAAAATTATATTTTATAAATATAATTAAAACGATATAATTTAAAGTTTTAAAAAAAAAGATTTACGTTATATAAGTATTTTAATATTTTATTTAAATAAATAAAAAATATTAAATTTTAAAAATTAATAATTAATTAAAAAAAATTAAATTAAAATTATTTATATATTATAAACGTTATATAATATAAAATAAATATAATAATATTAATTAATAATTTATATTTTATTTATAATAGGTTATAAGCATAAAATATTAAAAGTTTTAATTTTAAATTTAAGGAAATATGCTTATTTTTATAAATATTTATAATATAAATATAAAACTTAAATATATCGTAATTAAAACTTAAAAATATATATATAATAATTTAAATCTTTAATAAATATTAATATTATATTTTTTATAAATTTTTAAAATACGTTTTATTTTAAAGTTTTAAAATAAATTGAAAAATTATAAAACGTATTATTTTAAAGCTAAAATTAAATTTAATACTTTTATTATACGTGTAATTAAATATAATTAAAGTTATTTTATTAATATAATTTTTATTTATTTATTTATTAAATTTATAAAATAAAATTTATATTTTTTAAAAAAGTATATATTAAAATAAATTATTATAGCTTAACAAAAGATAGCAATATTAAAAATAATTATAATATTTATTATATTATTTATAAAAGATATTAAAATAAGTTTCTCCTTATTTTTACCATTTTTCGTTAATTAATTATAAAAGATTGAAAAATCACTGTTTTGCGGGGAATCCTGTTGCAAAAGGGGGTGCGTTGCATAAGTGGGTCCGACTGGTTAGTAGAATTCTACCCGCTCTACCAATGTACCCTAGTGAAACCATGAATACTGGTGCGAGTTGAATGTCCAACTAGGAGTGTGCTCCAATGGCAGAGCTAATGAAATGGTAGGAAATTTCGGGCAGTCTTGGATATCCCTGTAAACTGCTCCATGTTCTATACTAATATAGCTGCGTTTGTCTTTCTATTCATTAACGAACTCGGTGTTTCTCGGCATGTAATGACACAGAAACGTAGATGCACGTTGTACCCAAAGAACTGTCTGATTGATGGTGAATGTACACACCGTGACGCTGAGGATGGCCATGATTGTGGGGCATCTTTGAAGCTGCTGGCATCAATCCTAGCACTTGCGCCCTGGAACGTTTTGCACAACATCAATGGTGGGGTATCTACATTACTAAGTCAACGGGCCGCTTTTTTGAATTCATTCATAGGACTCCAGATCAGCCTTCTTGACTCTCCGGTGACATGCATCCATGTTTTTGCCTGTGCAATAGTTTGTTTCAGATACAAATGCCATGTCGAGACTTCCCGTCTCGTAATCAATTGGCATTTGGCCGTGAATAAAGGAATAGGAATTTACGTAACAGATATTCCAAGTTGTCACAATATAGTTTTGCATACAATGCCGTGGGAAGCGAGAGATCGATCGATCGATCGATCCAATCATTGGCGCTCTGTCCAGGGAGATGAACACAGGTTTTCTAGAATGTATGAACATGGCCGACCATGCTTTATTCGCAGCTGTGATTGGATTCAAGTATGGTAGCGGCAGCAACACATCCGACAGTGTCATATTGAAGTTACCCGGCAACTTGGCTCCTGGATGGAGACGAACCCAAACTCTGGGTCAAGTTGAAAAGTATGTAAAAGCTGAAGTCAATCCAAGTCTTGAGCGCTGATTGGTCGCGCAATACTCTCATCATAAATCAGAACACCAAGTCACGGCAAATGCGGCAAATCACATGAATGTTCATTGAAAGCCTCTGCGCATATTCATACTTGCCCGTGGAGTGTATCTGTTCAAGCGGCCACCGCTGAACATCAAATGTAGGGGGAGCTAATGAAGATATAAGGAAGGGCTATTGTCGGGCATGGAAGTGATTTCACAAATCAAATTTTCATCCAAAAGAATAAAACCTGATTGGTTTCAATTCTGCTAGAATATTTCAAGCAGCCATGGCAAATTCTAACACAGATTCGAGGGCAAACTTGCAGAAAGCATTTGACAAGAGCAAGGCCCTCTTCTTCTTGGATATCACACCACCCAACAAAATTGAACCAAAGACCAAAGTCATCGCGTACATACCCAACTATATAGCAGATGTCGAGGACAGCAAAAACGCCCTTGTTACTGCCAAAATCTTACCGTATCGAGAAAAGTTCGCCGAAGGCCCTGAGAACGTTGTCAGGAGGTTCCGGAATAAGGAGCTGCAATGCATGTCATCATAACTCGCAATCTCTCCCGTGCTAATAATCATTTTGGCAAATTCCCAGTTTACGCGCCCTTTGGCAAGAATCCTCTCACATCGCAAGGCGCAAGTGACGCAGAGAAGAACAACCCTTTCCCAAAATTTCCAAACGGTGTTGTCCTGAGGTTTTTCATTCTACCTAATGGCAATACTTATGGCACAGGTACCATTGTTGGAGTGGCGGAAGGCGCTGAAGCCTCTCCAGACAAGCAAGCGACGGGTCCGTTTTACACCATCTCAATTTATCACGTGGATACACCCGTCCAGAAAGTCTTCCAGGGTGTCAAAGATGTCGACTGCCGCATACAGTATGTCGCCACTAGCGGTATGGCCCCGGTTAGGAGCGGCGACCTATGAATGTATAAAGAAAGATCAGTCACGTAGCTGACACTCACGATCAACTTGGAGCAGTAGTCGAGAGTAATGGTGATCAGAATGCCAGGGCAACGGGTCACAAAAGTTTTGGTTACTTAGTCATTCGGAAACGCACCCTTCGTTATGCAGCTTTCACAATACTAGTTCTTTATAAGATGATCTTTCTCAGTATTACCCGTTCCTAGTGCCGTCGAATTCTCAGACCTTTTTCTACGCACCTACAGAACACATTCACTTTATGCTTTCGAAAGGCCAAGATCAATATTGCGGATGGTGCGGTCCGAACAGTGGCAATTTGACTTGATTTGAATATGGCCTTGAAGTCTTGAAAATTACCAGTACATCTATGCAACTTGTCCACACAGCGTGTAATCGTACGAGTGCGGATAATTTGTGCCCGTGAGCCAATCCATCAGCTGGAGGGCCTCATGACTAGATTTCCTGCTCCCGAGAAACTTCGCCGAGGGCGCGCCCGCGCGCTCAGAAATCTCGAGCATACACGTGGGGTCTTCCCGGTGGTAAAAAGTGTAGGACCAGGCAGACTTGTAACCATTTACTTCCGTGCACGGTGGCGCCGCAAAGTTGGCAACGACTCGGTATAGCAATAGTTGTGCAGAGATGAGATTGTACAGACGCATCCTCCCCTTGACCGCAGCGAAATTGAATTCGCATATCAAATCGAGGTCGGTCGCATGCGCCTGTAAAGCCCTGACCGACCCCGAGAACCTGTCGTCAGCCACCTGCAGACCCACGGGAGTATTGTTGGCGCCGACGTCGTCCGCGTAGAACCACTCCGCATCGCTCCACTCAACTTCAGCACCATCCCCGTCCTTCAGCACAGCCCATCGCGTTGTGAAGTGTTTCCGGAGGCAGTACGGGTCGTGCTCCAGATTGACGCGACCCATGACATCCATGGAGACGGGACGCGTACAGCTTCCTCCAACTTGTAAATTTGGCGACGAGCATTTCTGTCCATGTACCATTCCATAGTCATGGCCGCGTTGGATTGTACTTTTGGGCCTCAGCTCCTCGTCGTTGTCCTCTTCATCGCTATTTTCTTCATCGCTATCCTTCATTATCAGTCGTGCACCAAATATCAAGGCCTTGTCCGCCACCGGGTAGCTGATTTCGGACAAAGATTGGATATCTGCCGGGGCTGGATTCCGGCCGCCATCACGGGAGAATTGACGGAATCCTAGTAATAGGTTTTGCATGACCAGCTTCTTTTCTTTCTTATTGACTAGGCGGTATTAGAATTATTGCTTGGCCATTCCGTCGTGCTAGACACAGAGGGGGTTAAGGGGGAGAACTTGCGTTGATTGAAAGCTTGGATTGGATCATCGGCTCTCGACATGGTCGACATCAGTCTGCAGTAGTCCTGAGTGAGAAGATTGATGCCACTCGTAGTAGAGCCTCGATTGAACGTTTTGGGACTTTGGGCTTTGTGACTCGTGTCTTGTCATTGCTTGACGTTGAAGCCTTGGGGCTGGCCTTTGGTTTTGATTCTTGCTTAGCCATGGCGGATGGGTCTGTACTGTGAGTACGGCAGGCGTACAGATGGACAAGGCGGCGTGAGAGAGATGGACTTGGTTAAATACCTGTATATGTGGTCTTGAGTATGGGTGAGATACAAAGGAAAAATGAGGAGTATTGGGAACAGTCTTTCAAGCGCTCTAACAAAGACGGTCGTTGAGCGATGTTCGAGAAGAAAGGCGGCGGACTTTACCTTTGAATCATGAGGCCAGCACATCTCTATGCGTCTCCGTCATGACGTCGGACACTCTGGCATGGTAAATTTGCGATACAATCTTCTAAGCTGCAGCTTTGTCTTGAACAGAGGGCATATACGAGTCCTGGGCATCTGAAAAAACCGTATTAATGAGTGGAATCGTTTTGCCGGCAATCGCTAGTGATACACCACTGTCGCTCGTTGGTAGATCCAACGATGGTATGCTGGACATGGTAGGCACTCGGGGACGATTATTCAATTTCGAAGACAATGGCTCGCTAATGGGAAAGATCCAGACAGTTATGCTCACCTTGGTGCTAAGAAAGCTAAGGTTTTATTGTGCGCTGTCAGTGGTCACTAGCGTAACACCATCTCGAGTTACCCGCTAAAAACCACGTGTGTGCTCTGTACCTTACACCCATTAACGGGGCTCGTGCTAGGTTAGCCCCGGATGACTTGATGCAGGGAACCGTCCATACCTATTCCTTATTCCGTAGTGCTTCCATTTAACACTACTCTAATATTACCATTACTTGGGTTTGCCTGCAGTATCGTGATCAGATAACCAGCGACAACATCCTTCGACGGGGTCAATATCCAAGCAATGAGTCTGCGCGGAGATTCTTGTTTAGTTACCCATGTCCGTCACCCTCGCCAATGAGATGCAGCCATGTCTCCAAGGGCTGTCAGTCAAGGCCTGCATTGCGTTGAACCACGTGATGATAGGTGCATCTTCGCAGCGGCGTCATTGGCAGGCAGGCGCGGGTAGACATGTATGTAATCAGTTCATGTTTACCCCTCAATAACAGCCAGGTCAGTCCCTCCTCCACCTCAGCAGTCATCGCCACACCCGCGCTCAATATGCCCATCGAACGTTGAACCACACGATGCCTCGTCATGTGGCTGCTTTCGTTGCTAGAGGACGGACAGCCGTTGCTGACCAAATTCCTCGACGACATCCCACCCTACGCTATCCTATCACACACTTGGGGCAAGAATGAAGAGGAGGTCAGCTTCGAGGATCTAAGGCGAAAGGCCCCGAGCACAACCAAGGGATACGGGCACGACAAAATCCAATTCTGCGGCAAGCAGGCTGCTGCAGATGGTCTCAAGTATTTCTGGGTCGATACGTGTTGCATCGACAAGCGCAGCAGCGCTGAGCTCCAAGAAGCCATTACTTCCATGTACAAGTGGTACCAAAAGGCGGCTCGCTGCTATGTCTACTTGCGCGACGTGAAATTTGACAAGCACGATCCGGGTGCATGGAAAGACTCCTTCCGGAGAAGCAAATGGCACACACGTGGCTGGACGCTACAGGAACTTCTAGCACCATCCTCTGTTGAGTTCTTCGATGTCGACTGCAACCGGATTGGCGACAAAACATCCCTCATCAGACTCCTCCATGACATTACGGGTATTCCGATGGAGGCGCTGAATGGCCGGCCATTATCCACATTCAGCATCGATGAACGTATGTTATGGACCGAACTTCGCGAGACAACCCTCAAAGAGGACAGGGCATACTGCCTACTTGGAATCTTTGGTGTGTCCATGTCAATGCGCTATGGTGAAGGCGTGGAGGCAATGAAGAGGCTTCGAGGCAAGATCCAACGACCTACGTTTATTGGTATGCATGCCTCCTAGAGAAGATCTCCTATGCTCCAGTTCAATTAACGCAACCACAGAAAACCAAGGCGCCCCTTGCAAGATTCCCTTGGGCAGGAATAAAGCATTCGTCGGTCGAGAAAATCTACTTCGAAGACTGTTGCAGATATTACCGCCGAGTAGCGAACCTCAAGATTGCCAACGAATAGCGATTGAGGGTCTTGGGGGCATTGGTAAAACCCAAATTGCACTTGAAGCTGCATTCCAATTGCATGAAACATACCCCGACTGCGCTGTCTTTTGGGTTACAGCTGTCACTCGAGCGACGTTTGAGAACGGCTATCGGGAGATCGGGAGAGAGCTTGACATAACTGATATCGACGACGACGAAGCTGATGTAAATGCACTAGTCGTTTCTGCTTTAAATAATCGCTCGAGCAACTGGTTATTGATCATCGACAATCTTGATGACATGGACATGTTGGCTGCAACTGACAATAACCCCGCGTTATCAAATCATTTGCCATTTAGCACCAAAGGCGCCATCCTCTTCACAACGCGCAACCATGAAGTGACAGTAAATCTTGACGTTGGGCTTGATCAAACAATCACAATCGAAAAAATGTCCGAGTCCGAGGCTATGAAGATGCTGAAAGAAGGCCTCAAGGCGAGGCAAACTCGAGATCAATACAGTACCAAAGTATTGCTTGAGCTTTTGGCTCATTTGCCGCTGGCAATAAAACAGGTTCGTGGTCAATCTCGTCTAACCGTCCTCTACGTATCTATTGGTTGGATAAACAGATATCATTACTCACCTATCGGGAATGTCACCCGCAATTTTGCCCCTGTGCATCGGATCCCTAGATGGGCAACTACTGACATGATCTGTGGTGTAGGCTGCGGCTTACATGGCACGCACGGGCATGACGACCAAGCAATACTTAGAAAGCTATCGTCGCTCTGATACAAGCCGCATCACCTTTTTGAATCGAAATTTCGCAGATCGAGGCCGACACCAAGAGACTGCCAACCCGATCTCGCAGACCTGGCTGGTATCCTTCGATCACATCAAGAAGCACCATCCCTTGGCAGCGAGGTATCTTAATCTCATTTGCTTTCTTGCGGAGGAGGACATCCCGCTAGAACTGTTTCCGGAAGAAGATCTGGAAACTAACCAAAGGGAGGAAGCGATTGGTGTCCTTTTGGGATATTCTTTCATCACGGAGCGAGACGATGGAGACTCTTTCGATATCCACCGACTGGTGAGATTGGCGACGCGCAACTCGATGGAGCAGACTGATGCCGATGAATACCTGACAATCATAGCAGAAAAGCTCTTGCAACAGTACCCTTACCCCGAACGTGGAAACATATACATCTGCATGAGGTATACACCGCACGTTGAAGCGGTCCTAAGTTCTAAAGGAACAAATCTTGATCCAGAGTGCAAGGAAGAACTTCTTGAGAGACTGAGCAACTATACCAAACTGCAAAAAGACGACATAGCGCTGAAAATGCATCAAGATGAATTACGATTGCGCCAAGAAGAGCTTGGTCCAACACACGAGGATACACTCACTAGCATGCATAGCTTGGCACTTTTGCTCGCGGCTCTGGGGAGACACAACCAGGCCCAGCAAATACTTCGACATGTAACACGACTGCGAGAGGAGCAGATTGGGCCCAGACATCCTGATACGCTTTCAAGCTTGGATTCTCTAGGAAACGTCCTCTACGATATGAGGAGGTATGAGGAAGCAGAACAGATTCATCGACGATCGCTATACCGGCGCCAATTGAGGTTTGGAATCAAGCATATTGAAACGCTATATACAATGAACAATTGGGCACTTGCGCTTGGTGCATTAGGAAGACATGAAGAGGCCGAGAAGGTCCATCGCCAAGAATGGCATCTCTGTAAAGAGCTACTCGGGGAAGGGGATCCCGAGACGTTATACAGTATGAACAACCTGGCACTCATGGTCATGAAGCTTGGGCAATACGAAACAGCAGAAGAATTACTTCGAGATTGTTTAAATCTACGCCGAAAAGAGCTTGGACCGACACATCCTGATACTCTAGTCACCCTGAACAACTTGGCGCTCGTACTAGGAGAACTAGAGGAGTTCGAAGAGGCAGAAAGCATGCATCGGGAGGAATTACAACTTTTTCGAAAAATAATGGGCCCAAAGCACCCTGACATACTTATTAGTATGAGCAATCTGGCCGCTGTCCTTGAGAGAGCAGGGAAAGACGATGAAGCGGAAGAAATATTTCAAGCAACAGAAAGGCTCAGGAAAGAAATCGAAAGCCCAACAACCCCCAGTAACAAGAGTGGTACAGATATGGATGTTATTATCTCCATGTACGATGACCTAGAGGCAGAGGTGAAAGCTTAGTGGAGGAGGATTGTAAATAGGAGAATGAAAACCTTGGTATATATAGCAGATGGCCGGATCGATTCCATGTTCGTACAACAATGAGTCTGCACCGCTCGTAAACTTGCTGTTTTCACACTCTTGGGTGGTCATGATTTTACCGGCGGAGAACATGTCGGTCCATCGCTCTGGGAAGTCATCGCAAGTCGACACGAGCGTTGATGAAGTGCCAGAACGTCTGAATGGAATGCTTGATGCTAGCTGTCGCAGTGTGATCCTCGTCGGGTTTGTTCGTACTCTATGAGCTCAGAGAGTCTGATTAAGGCGTAACTTGCGCGAAAAGACCTAGAAACCAGATCGAAAACGCATTGCCTGATGTTAGAGTCAGGGAGCCACCCTGTGGAAACCGATGTTGTTTGTCGCCAGTATCGGCCAATCAATGTCGCTTTGTTGTCAGCCCGCAAAAAGGTCTTCTGTGGGGGATGATTGTTTGTCATTTTATTTTTCGGATATACGGAACTTATATAGTTTTTCATTCTGGACCACGAGCTGGACCACATTCATTACAATGGGCAAATGCTACATGAATGTCACTCTCGCTTATGAATATCTGCCATGGCATTCGACGTGCACGATCGCGCAACCAAGCTATCCTCCTTCAGCGTGACGACAGTCCGATGCCAAGCGATCTTTGTTTGCTGCCATCTAGAAAACCCCTACCATGCCAATAATAGAAGTTTATTTCGTGTTATGGGGAGGAGTCGATAAGGAGTCAGGGCCACTCTAAATCCAACATACCCCTGCTGCGCCAACCAGGATACTACTGGATGCGGAGCAATATAGGATAGACGAGGAAAACGTAACTATTTCTCCTAGCGGCAGCAGTAGCATGCCCTTTGCCGAGCAGAGATGAATGACTTGACTTGATCCTAGTGATGCTTGATGTATATTTCTCGAGCGTTGAAGTAATTTTGCTCGTTTTGTTCATGCAGAGTGCAGACCTGTGTGACGATAGTAATGCTGTAGGACATGTGTAAGCGCATTACTCAACTGTCAGTACATATGTCAAATGGATGAAATTCCGGTCGGAGTACCCGGCCTGGGTCAGGGGTCTGATTTGCACGTCTACTTGAATCTATCCTTCACTGTTCTTGGGTGAATGATACGTCACAGGTTATCAAATAGGAAGAGCACAAAAGGTTTGCCGCCTGAACCTCGGTGATGTTGGAATCTAGACGTCGCATGTTAGTGGAGATGGGCACTGGCTACAGCGGCTCTCGCCGAACAGAATCTGAACCTGTAAGACTCCTGATAGGCCAAGTTCAGACGGTCGCAAGCTGATCGGATGAATATTTATCATGACTCGAGGATCATGAATGCCCCTACATGACTATAAGCTACATCCCTTCCCCTTAAGAGCGACAAATATTCACGGCATTTCCTTGCATTTTGCTGCTGATTGACCCGTGCCGCGAACATCCTGGCTCAAATCACCGACTTGGGCTTGGGGGTCCACTAACTGTAACCCGGGGTTGGGGCTCTTCGGAGTGACCCAGTAGTGGGCGATTTTAGTGCCCGTTTCCGATCATAGCGCCCTCCTGTTTAATTTGTGTACCACCTGAGGGGCGTCGCAAGTTTTTTCTTTGCGCGTAACCAACAACGGCTGTTGGCTGGATCGCACCCATCCACATTTCCAGCATTCAGATTGATTGATGAGAGTGGCAGTCTTCTGGAAAACGCGATGCTACTCAGAGCCACATTGGGCAATCCACAATCCCTCTCAATTGAGCGCAACTGGCTGCTCGGCCGAGGAGCCGACATGAGCTTCCAATCTTTCTTTGTGTCAGTCGGACCGAGATTTTCGAGGGTTCGCTGATGACAAGATGCACTCCAAAATGGAGTCGCCCGATCGGATGAGACTCGATAGAAACTAAGCTCTGGGATCCGACTGACAATACTACTGACCATCCAGCTTTCGCTTCATGCCGACAACAGACCTTTCCTTTAGCATTATGCTTACGTATTCTTCCCCGGGCCACCAACTCTTTGTTTGCAGTCGGCGCCGTGCCTGTGCTGGCTTCCGCCTCCAAACCAAGTGCACCTGAAGTCTTGGCCGTAGACCCCTGCCGGTGGACCCCGTTTCACTATCGCGGCGACCACTCCATCTCGGACGAAGTTGTTTATTTGAGTCCTCGGCGTGCCAAACGTACCCACCTGAATCATATAAACGGCGCCGCATTCGTCAACTTCCAATATCGGCGCATGGCCGTTGAAGCTAACCGAGAACCACATCCTCGGAATGACGAGGTCAGGTATAGCTCCGCTACTCATCTAGCAACGACTCTAGACCCAACCCAGCGGTCCACTCTGGCAGACAATACTAATCTTCAGCTCCATGATTGGATCGTGCATGGCCTCAGCCATGGTTTGGAGGGTATGAGGCTCCGTTCTGGAATACCGGCATCGCGTCATGGTGTGCCGGTTCTCGTGAGCCTCCTCCTGAGTTTGCCAAGGCCCAACATGTATAACTATACCCGGAGGAATCCTCTCCTTCAGTCATGTCTTTGTTTCTTTAGCAAACTTTCGGTTCTTCCAATAAGGAATATTCTTCATTCTCAAGTCGTTTGGTCTCCAAACGCGTCCTTTCTCTCCAGGCCTTGACGGCTTTTTTTCATTCATTTCTTCCAATACTCTCTTTCAACCCCTTTACGACCATGAAGGTCTCTGCTTCGGTTACGGCCACCATGGCGCTAGGCGCCTCGGCCGCTGGCACATTGAACTACACAGATAGCTACACTGGAATCTCCTTTTCAGGATACAGCGATGGAAAGGGCTATCTTTTTGGTATGGCTCTGCCCGAGACGGTCGGCACCGACGCCATCATCCAGCTCGTTGCCCCGGCCACCGATGGCGCAGGTTGGGCCGGTTTTGATTTCGGTGTCGAGATGGCCAACAAGCTGCTGCTGTGTGCTTGGCCCAACGGTGACTCCATCGTCACGGCAGCACGCATTGCTACTACATACGCCAACCCTACAGCTTACACAGGCGATGTATCATTCTACCCCATCGAGGATGGTACCTATGTCAATAGCACTCACTACTCGGCAACCTTCCTCTGCTCCGGGTGCATCACAAACGATGACGATACCTTCCTCACCACCGATACAAACGCCATCCTCGGATGGGCATACTCGGACACTGCCCCGACAACCCCCAGCGACACTTCTTCCGCCTTGAACTACCACTCGGCTGGTTTCGGTGGTTTCGGCATGACTCTATCGTCCGCCATGAACGCCAACTACGACACATGGGCCGCTCTGGCAAGCTCGACTGCTTCGTACCCTGCCGCTTCGACCGGAAGCAACTCCACCACTGGCGGTAACTCCACCACTGGCGGCAACTCGACCACCTCTCACAGCGTCACTTACGCCGACGAGAGCTACGACTACATCATTGCCGGCGCCGGTCCCGCAGGTCTCATCGTTGCTGGCAGACTTGCAGAGTCTGGTGCTTCGGTTCTGCTCATTGAGCGTGGTGGTGCCTCTACTTACTCCACTGGTGGTGATGCTACTGTCTCCTGGAACAGCAGTGTTACTCAGTACGATGTCCCTGCCGAGGCCTACTACCTTTCCAGTGCCTCGCAGACTGACGAGTACTGCACGGACACTGCTTCCATGGCTGGATGTATCCTGGGTGGTGGTGGCATGGTCAATGCCCTGATGTACGTCAAGCCTCAGGACAAGGACTTTGATGACAACTGGCCCACCGGCTGGCAGTCCTCTGACGTTTCCGATGCTGCCGACCGCCTCTACGCCCGCAGCTCCGGTACCATCAACCCTTCTGCCGACGGTCAGCGATACGACCAGGGCGCCTATGATGTGCTTTCGACCTTCTTGAGCGGCAACGGTTTCACCTCTGTTGACGCCATCGAGCAGCCCAACGAGAAGAACGACGTATTCTCGCACCCCCCGTGGCTCATCCAGGATGGTATGCGTGGCGGACCCGTCAAGTCTTACCTCCCCCTTGTTGAGAACCTGTCCAACTTCAAGCTGAGCCTGAACACCAAGGTCGTTCGCGCTGTCCGTGACAGCACCTGGGTCTCTGGTGTCGAGGTTGAGCTCGAAGATGGATCTTACCAGATCATCAACGTTACCGAGTCTACTGGAAAGGTCATTCTCGCTTCCGGTGCTCTGTCCACTCCCAGAATCCTCTTCTACAGTGGTATTGGACCCACTGAGCAGATTGAGGCTGTCCCTACCGACATCACCCTGCCTGACTCCTCCGAGTGGATCAGCCTTCCCGTCGGACAGGGCATCAAGGACCACACCATCATCACCATCACCCTCGCTACCAAGACTTCCCTGAGCGCCCTCGCTTCCACCAACTTCACGTCTCCTGATGATGAGTCCGTCGATCTGTTTGCTCAGGGCTCCGGTCTCTTGACCCAGGGTGGACAGCGCCTCAACTTCTGGACCTCTGTCGTCTCTCCCAGCGATGGACTCACCCGCTACATGCAGGGCACTTGCAACTCTCCGTCTGACGACACCATCAAGATCAAGCTCTACGTTACCCACGGTCTGACCTCTTCCACTGACCTTGTCCTCGACTCGACTGGCGCGTCCACCACGCTCTCTGGCTCCCCTTGGCTCCAGACCCAGGGCGATATCGAGGCTTACCAGGTCATGTTTGACCGCCTCATTGAGATGACCAGCGCCTCCAACTCGACCTTGACCCTGCAGTACAGCGATGGAACTACCGTGTCTTCCAACGTCACCGGCTCTTCTTACTACGAGGACGTTTCGTCGACCTACACCACCGGCTCCCACTTTGTTGGTAGTGCCAAGATGGGATCTGACGATGGCCGTACTGACAACGGTACTGCTGTTGTTGACCTAAACACCCAGGTCTACGGTACTGACAACCTCTTTGTCGTTGATGCTTCTTTCCACCCTGACCTGCCCACTGGTAACACCCAGGCGATTGTCATGTAAGTATTGAATGTGTAACATGTTTGAACGAAATCGATAGCTAACTTTCGACTCACAGGGTTGCCGCCGAACAGGCCGTCAGCAAGATTCTCGCCCTCAGCGGTGGCAGCGTCAGCAGTGGCAACGGCACCACCACCGGCTCTTCTGGTAGTGGAAGCTCTTCCGACAGCGGCAAGGGCAGCAAGTGCAAGCGCGCCGCCAAGGCCCGCCGCGAGGCCGCCATCAAGGAAAGAGATCTCAAGGAGAAGGCTGCTGCCTCGACGCGGAGACAGATCCGTGGTCTCATTCGCAAGCCTTACAACAAGAGAATGGCTAGCCGCCGCACCACTCTGGGCCACATGTAAAAGTAGCATGGGCTGATCACGAGCTTGTTCGTTTTGTTGTTTCCATTTTCTGCATTCAATCGCATGGCACCGGTGGGCTAGGAGGGCAAGCTATGGCATTTGCTTTGGATATTGCATTGGCCGGCGGTGTTGGCTTATTTGTTTCAACTGTAAATATTATCGTAGATTCTCTGTACAATGACTATCTTGTTCATTACAATGTCACCTTCGCCTCCACATCGTTCTACCTGGTGTGCCAAGTTCTATCTTCCTTCGACAGGTGTCCTTGAGCTGATAACCGACCACAGTGATTCTTCTGCTGCTCCTGAACCCTGGCTGATCTCAACCAACGAGTGGCAACCAGTCATCCCCTTTGCTCCGTGATCTTCCCGGGTTACTCTTTCCGTTGAAGCTATCACTATCGACAGTCGGCTGCCCATCGTTGGTTCGACTGAGCCTCCCAGATTGTCTCTCGGTTATTTTGGTTTATACACTCGTGATGCTTTTGCCCAATAGTTGACAGTCCGGGGGCAGTGCCTATCATATGGTCGTCAGCAAGTTTCCTGCTGGTACCCATCCCATTACAGGTGATTATTGACATCATTACACGTCATACCAGTTCATCTCCGGAACTGTTTGTCGTTTCAGCCTTGCAGTCAGGGTTTCATACTTGAGTTCTCTGGATCAACTGATATTGATATTGCAACCTTCGAGATTTTCCGCACCCTTTGTTATCATAGCCTCGACAAAGACGCAGTCCTTGGGGTTGAGGAACCTTTGGTCAAGTTGTTCATCTATGTACATGGTGTTGTTCAGTATAATCAAAGCTTGTCAACTTTGCCCTCTTCTTGTGATAATGTGTGAAGTTTGAGTCGATTTGGACGTGATCTAAACCAAGATTGCTGCAATCAAAATGGGGTGACCTCATTATTGTAAACATTGCTTCCCATAACGCATATTGTGTACTCCCCACGACCCTTGCTGTCGCTATTGGCACCCTCGTGGGTCTGTTGTCTTGGTGATTGTCCTAGGTATCTACACCCCCGTTGGCTTCGACTGCCAACAGGTGTGTCAGGTCCCCCCTTGGAATTGTGCCCACGCGGGCCCAGCCTGTGATTCTGCCACTCCAAATCGCCCTAGGCTGCAGATCTCACGATGGCTTCTGACTGGCCGGAATCCAGGTGACTAACAATCAGCCGCAGGACCCGCGAGGGGTTTCACAAGTATAAAGTATTCCTCCAGTCCCAGCCTTGGAGTTTTCTTTTTTTCCCCTTCTCCTCTTCCTCCATCACCACAACCAACAGGTGGCACATCAAAACATCACAACCCCCATCATCTCCCACCCAGGCATCACAGCCTTCCCTCACCCATCAGTCTGTCATCTTCAGACACTTGCGGATGTATTCCGGTACTCCCTGGATGTACTCTAGTACTCCCTCTTTTACCCTTCTTCACTACTGCTATCACAGCACGGGCGGCCCACCACTCCGCGTAACGATTCGGCTGCCTACTTGGGCGCCCAATGGATCTGACGTCG
Organism: Pestalotiopsis fici W106-1; assembly: GCF_000516985.1. Taxonomy (NCBI): domain Eukaryota; kingdom Fungi; phylum Ascomycota; class Sordariomycetes; order Amphisphaeriales; family Sporocadaceae; genus Pestalotiopsis; species Pestalotiopsis fici. Next base: position 970,881 of record NW_006917092.1, on the reverse strand, counting down.
ATTTTGCACCACATACCAGACCATGGCGACCAGCGACAAGAGATTCTGTTGAAGTACAGCAATTTCGATATTCGCAGTGGAATGCCGAACGAGATTCGAAAATACACAAACCTGGACGGCTCCCAGTTGCAAGCGGTCCATCGGCTGTTGACAAAGACTGCCCCGGTAGCTCACTGAGCAGTAAGTCTTATGTCTTCTCCCTACTGTTTCTATCCCCCAGATTTGTTTTCTTGATTTCGTACAACCTGTTTGTCTGCTTGTCACTTTGAAGACTCGGCAAACACTTTTTCATCTTCTCCCTACCCTGAACATTCATCACCATATATCCGTTGGGACATTTCTCATCAGTCATCCGAGCGTCACCTCAAACATGGGATCAGTTTTCCCACATCTTCTTCTTCGTCCCACGTTTCGAATCTTGTCCGATCGGTCGAGTACAATATCACTTCCAATTTTCCCCCCGCCTACATACGGCTGTTTGGCAAGTGCTGGTATGCTACATATGCATGTATGTATTTGCTAGCAACTACCATTCGTACCCCACCCAAAACTATTGCACACACATGCATCGCATAATGATTGTGCATGCATGTGGCTCCTGCACTATTTGGTACATAGTTACCTACCTTCTGCAAAATAGTTTGCAAGTGCACATGTGGTCCGTGTTTAGGCAACAGTCCATGTTGGTGGTCCGTGTTCCTACCCAAACTGATCACAACCCCCATAACATGGTCACTGCCTCTGTTACACCTCCTTCCCTCAAAGCTTCCCATATCAGTGTCAGAGCACTCCAATTTCCATGTCCACACACCAGAGTTGTTTACATCACCACGCAATTCAGCTTTCTGTATAGATTCACATAAACAAAGAGAATAATTCTAATCATTGTCATCTATAATAGCCCTGTCGAATGTACGACCAATCAGAAAATTAAAAAAAAAAACCAGAAAAACAAAACAAAAAAAATCCCCTTGACATTTACCGGGCAACCGGAATGTCGGGCCCTCAGGGTTCAGGTCCCCCCAGCCTTGGCCACTGGCCTGGCAAGGTACGTTTTAGCCTTGCGTCGTCCATTGATTATTCCATTCCAACTTTCCAATCTGGTCTCAAGAGCTGCGGATTGGTTGAGCCTCACCTGCGCAATCAGCTGCCAGCTAGCCCAGCGCAGCCTTGCCTTGCCTTCCCTGCCCCACTAAACTGCAACTTCCGTCCTATTTTGCAGCTTAGTCTATTTCTTCTGGACTTTGCAATCCGTCCCATCTCTCTTTTCCATCCTTCCTCCATTTCTTTCGTGCTGTTTTCTCTTCTCAACAGTTACGAGACAAAAATCACACACCGATTCTTTTGCATGAAACCCGCATCCACAAGCTTGTGTCTGGACATTTCTGATCGTCTTGAAATCCTTTTTAGACCTCAAATACTTCCATTCCACTGCAACTTCCATCTTTTCCGTCAGAAGTCATCAATTGACCGAACAACCTTCACCATCAACCCCCTCGGATTGGCCTCTCACGTTCGCATCAGTCCACTTGACTAACATCATGGACTCCCAGGACCTGCATGACACGGTGGCCGACCATGTCAACTTCGTCCCTCTTCGGGACAACGGTTGGCAGGGACTCCCAGACCTGCCAACCGCGGGAGAGTTGAACCCCCCCTGGAGTTCGGGAGACATCTCCCAAACCGTCATGGGAGTGTTGGGACGAAACGATATCACGAGGGCATACGGGTCCAAGGATCACTACCTTGAGACCCACTATCGTCTCAACAGAGAGGAAGGCGTGGCATTCCTCCGATCCGGAGTCAGAGAGTTCAAGGAACAACCTTGGATGGGAGACACTGAGACCACCATGGTCTACACCAAGGTACGTCAATCACACTCATCCTTCTTGACTCGAAAACCGGTCACTAACATCTCTCTCTGTTGTAGGTAGCTGTCAAGGGCTACCTGATGTCAGCCCTTGGGCCTGTCTGTCGCTTGCAGTTCTCGACGGAGCGAGCTGGCAAACGCATCCAATGGTCCGTCAGCTCAAGGCTGACACCCGGTACTGTCGTCGCGATCTCAACAGCGACCGACAGCTTTCGAAGCCTGTGCTCGACTGCCGTCGTAATGGGACGTAACATCGAGGACTTGGCCAAAAGTCCCCCCACAATTGACATTAAGTGGGCGGAGACGGAACAGATGGTCTTCGACCCCACAGAGGAGCTCGTCATGATCGAGGCCCGAAGCGGCTTCTATGAGGCGGTTCGGCATACCCTCGTCGGACTGCAACATGTTGCCAGGTCAAACAGCCCACTCCTCAAATATCTCGTCGAGGGGAGCATGCAGGATAATTCCCCTCAATTCATCAAAAACAATGGCCGAATGGATCTCACGTCGATCTTGCACCACATACCAGACCACGGCGACCAGCGGCAAGAGATTTTAAACAAGTACAGCAATTTCGACGTCCGCGGTGGAATGCCAAACGAGATTCGAAAATACACGAATCTGGACGGCTCTCAGTTCCGAGCGGTCCATCGACTGTTGACAAAGGAGCTCGCCATTTGCCAGGGTCCACCTGGAACAGGCAAAACATACACGTCTGTCCAGGCTCTTCAGTGCATGGTCAACAATCTCACCGCTGGTATGAGAAAGAATCCAGAGGACGTCATTGTGGTAGCCGCTGAGACGAATCATGCTGTTGATCAGATCTTGACCCACTTGATCAAGGCTGGAGTTAGCGTGGTTCGGCTTGGAAGCCGAACTCGAGATGAGGATATCAAGGGGTTCAGTCTCTTCAATCTCCGCCGGAACGTCAAGTCTGTCCAGAGTCGTGACTACAATAATGTGAACGCAGCTCGACAAAGGATTATCCGCGACATTGAACTGGCGGTTGCAGAGATTTTCTCAAAGGAGCTCCTGGACCCATCTGTCTTGCACGAGTACGGAATCATCACCAAGGACCAGTTCGACTCCGTCTCTGGTGAGTCTTGGGGTTGGATTCCCGCGCCAGGAAGACCAAACGGTATCATGGCTGAGTGGTTGGATAACGCCGCTCGAGACGTCCAGATACACATTAAGCAGTCAGTCTTTGATGTGGATGAGCCGCTGGATGAGCGTCACGACGGAGTAGACACGGCAGAGTGGGAGCTTGATGTCGACGACCCAACCAACGATTCCAGTCCAGACTCCTTTCGCTTGCAAGGTCGATTCGTTGAGATCAAACGCAAGTGGGGTGGAGAGAACCCGGAGAGTCTTGCCGGCAATACACCTATGTTGCTTCGTCACCTCGCAAAGAACGATCTATGGGACATACCCGAGAAGTGGCGCGGTCCAATCTACGAGTACTGGCACAAGAAGTTGTTGGATATTCGATCCGACGCTTTGCTCCGACTTTTTGCCAACTATACTCGCATCTGTAACAATCTGAAGATCAGCGGCTGGAAGAGGGATGTTGAGTGTATCAAGACGAAGGGCATTCATGTCATTGGCTGTACCACAACTGGTCTCTCCAAGTACCGTGGGCTTCTCGCAGCTCTGGAACCCAAGACCCTGCTTGTCGAGGAGGCTGCTCAAAGTCGCGAAGCTCACATCGCCGCTGCACTACTGCCCAGTCTCCAGCAGCTCATTCTCGTTGGGGACCACCAGCAGTTGGTCCCACACTGTGACGTTCCCGGTCTAGCAGACGGATTTCACAACCTCACTGTGTCCATGTTCGAGCGTCTGGTAGAATATTTGCACTTACCATACACCATCCTGAATCAACAACGCCGCATGATTCCCGAGATCAGATCTGTTCTGAACCCTTTTTACCCTGGACTCGGTGACCACCCTGTGGTTATGGACAAGACACTGCGCCCTGATGTTCCCGGAATGCCCGTCAACTTGTACCTCTTCAATCACGACTGGGTTGAGAGTATTGACTTGGAATCCTTCAGCAAGCTCAATACAGAAGAAGCAATGATGGTTGTCCGATTTGCCATCTACCTCTTGCAGAACCAAGTTCGGCCCGAACAAATCACCATTCTGACATTTTATCGTGGGCAGGTCAAGAAGATAAGGAAGCTCCTTCGACAATACATGTTGCCTTTGTTTGGCCCCGAGGTTCATCGCGGTGTCCGTCTAAGTACGGTTGACTCATACCAAGGCGAAGAGAACGACATTATACTGCTTTCACTCGTGCGCAGTAATTTCCGAAAGAATCACGCGGTCGCTGGATTTGTTGGTGACATGAATCGAAGCGTTGTGTCCATCAGCCGTGCCAAGCGTGGTTTCTACATTTTCGGCAATATTGACAATCTCGCATCTGCAACCGAGACCTCGCGTTTCATGTGGGGCAATGTGCAGAGAGTGTTTGAAGGTCTTGGTCGATACAGCCCAGCCGCGTCAAGTCTCCCACTGCGATGTCAGAACCACGGTAACATTACCTACGCTGCAAATGCCGAAGATCTCCAGACTCGACACGGCGGCTGCTTCGAGAAGTGCACCGGCAATTTCCAGCCTTGTGGCCATCAGTGCGAACGACTTTGCCATCCCATGTCACATGACAAGCTCATTTGTCAACACGCCTGTGAGCGAAAGCTTCAATGCGGTCACAGTTGCAGAAATATCTGTGGTGATGACTGCCACTGTGAGCAGAATTGTGCGCAATTCAAGCGATTGAAGTCTTTGCCGACGTCCTCAGACCAAGCAAACTCTGTTAGTCGTTTTCAAGTGGCCAATTCAGCAGAAGACACTGCCGTCAATAGATGGACAAACTGGCAACCATCCAGCGACAGAGTTCTCGAACGTCCTGCTCCATCAATGACACAGACAGTCGAGACTAATACGGGCTTCCACGACACCTTCCGCCCCGTCCGCATCGGGCAGGATGGTCAGAGACTGACAGGCCGACCTATTATCGTCGTCCAGCAGCAAGCCCGATCGCAAGTACAAGTCCTCGACAAGGAGCAGCAGCAGCAGAACGGGATTAGCAGTAATGAGAGTGGCAGCACATCGTCGAGTACTACCCAAAGCGCAACCCGCTTGCAGGCTCCCAGTTCCTTGCCCCAACAGCAGGCCTATTTGTCCGGTGAACATGATGATTCGAGCAACCATGGGCTTTCAGATGCTTTTTTCCAAAAGGTCACCATCAGAGTCAAGCGAGACCGTGTTCCTAATGAGTGGGAAGTCTCGAGTGAAGATGATGAGGAAGATGGAGACCAATATACACAATTGCGGTCGCACAATGAAGACGTTGAGGATCAGGATAACGATGATTGCGAGAGTGACTTGATCACTTTCTGAGACGAAATTGGTTGGGTTTTGAGATGGAATTGGTTGTGTTTTTGAAATGGAATTGGCTGTCAATGGTTCTTGTACATGGGAGAACTGCTCAAAGCAATAGTGTAGAATTACTTGGACAAGGTGGCCTACTTTTCTGGAATGTTTGGCCCAATTGAATGATGAGGAAGACGCCATTCCATAGAAAATAAAGAGCATATGCAAATCATTCTGGAGCAGATCCTCAAGTCCAACCGCTTGCCCAATGTATCGTGTGGACAACTGTGAGAGCGGATCAATCGACGGCTCACGTGTTCTTCAGTGATGCTTAGCATGTTATCCAATATTCCGACATAGAATTCTTTTCGTGGAGATTCTGCGTTGATTTCTAAGAACCAAGAGACCAAAGGCCAAAACTTGACATGGTATGTTCCCACATCTACCCGTACCAGCCGATGCCGCAGTTTGATTGTGGTGACAGAGTTATCAAGCTAGATCCTAACGGACATAGTCCTTCTTGAGCTAGAAGACTAAGCATTTGTTTACCCGGGATCCTTCGATGTGTTGGTAATCAAGAGGTGAATCGTGGTCTAATTCGTTCAGTGCAATTGTGTACCGGGGTGCACTGAGGCGCAGCAAGAGTTTAACCGTTATGCTGGCGATTTGGCTTGATTTCCATCTGCTCACCTGCAAAGACGAGGAGGAACCATCATTCGTAAACATTTGAACATTCCTCTAAAGCCCTCTAAAGCAATTGCAATACGCCATCGAACGATTGAAGAAGAGATCTGCACAATGGCGGAGGAAACACCCAACCGTCCGTAATCTCATTCTAATGTCGCCATGCTGACTGCCCTTTGGCTGACCAAAAGCGTTCATCTATGCAGACATTACCCATACAGAATGGTCAAATATTGCGCCGGCCATGATGCAGCAAATCACTGCTGGTCCCGGCGTCGCGCCTGCTGAACACATGGCCAAACACGGGAATGAGCTCTTGTCCTTTTCCGATGCCACTACCATTGTCGATATGGGTTGTGGCCCGGGCCAGGTAAGACTAGCAATTTTGGGAATGATGGGCCCAAGGCTAAGACGGTGCAGGTCACCAACGCGGTATTGCAGGCTCATGATACGCGGATTCCGGTTTCCGCCAAGGTGATTGGAGCCGACAACAATGCGCAAATGTTGGCTCAGTATAATGCGCGCAAGCAGGCTGAAGTTGACAAGGGCAACACATCCTGGCAGCATGCCGAGACGGTCGAGGTAGATATCCATGATTGCGCCGCCTTTGAGGATGATTCTGTCAGCCATATGCTATGCGGATTTGTCCTCTTCTTGGTCCCGTAAGTATTTCATCGGAGGAAGATATGGCTTTGTGGCAATTTTCTTTTGCACTCTGAGCTCCATGATACCTGAGAAAAGTTGCTAACTCTTCTCGCAAGTGATCCCGCCAAAGCCATTGACGCCATGAAGCGCGTCGTGGCACCTGGAGGCGTGGTCGCCATGTCCTCTCTACAGAGCAGTGAATGGGTCAGGCTATCCATGTACCCATTAAAGGTGCGCCCCGACTTGAAAATGGATATTCCTACCAATGGCTGCTCCTCGGCCGAGGACGTGACTCGGCGCCTTACGATGGCCGGCTTCAAGGACATTGAGGTTGTTGAGATTGAAAACTATCTGGCATTTGACGATTACGACGTGATTTGCCGGTTTCTCTTGACCAAGTTGCCTATGGCGGCGAGAATCATTGCCCAGATGACGAACGAAGAGGTCCTGAAGACGCAGGAGTTGATGATGGCGGACTTGAAGGTTTGGCATCCTATCCTGCCGGCCAAGATGGTTGGAAAGGTGAATGTGGCATATTGTCGCAAATAATTCAAAGGAATTTCAAGACATTCGACTGGGCTGCGTTGGTAGAACATATAGTACGAGGTTGTGTTATCCTGCAAATTTTGAATTTTTGCAAGTGGTTTTAGTATCTCACTGACTGTAGCATCTACTCGACAGACTGCTTTACTTGAGGCAGTGGTGAAGGTGATAATCTTACGTATTGTACATGTTCAAGGCTTAGCTTGGCGCCAAGTGATGATAAATCCACCGTATGAGACGTTACCGGCCAACATAAACGTCCTCGACCTCCTTCCCGGGAAAGTTTGTCAGTCGCCAACAGTCAATAATGGCGGCATCGTCGACAGACTCTAGCACCCCCACGGCGACTATCCCGTTCATCCAATTGTACGGTGAGTCGCCGGCCGCCTCAAAGGTAATGTGCGTAAAGTATTCCACGTCATCCTGTAGGAATCTTGTCTTGGTGCCTGCGTCGTAATCAAAGTCCACGCCGGGGCCCGGCCGGAAAACGCCCTGCGCATCGACCAGAATATGATGCCCATCGTCGGTGAGTAGCGTGTATCGAGCAAACAGCTTGTAGAAAATCTAATGATTGTCAGAACAAAAAAAAAAAAAAAAAAAAAAAAAACCCCTCATGCACCAGTAAGACGGACCTTTTTGGAATGAATGCGCTGAGCCCAATCGGCGCCGCTATTCTCCACCACGATGCCGTTGATCTTTGGACCGCGCACGGTGCCGCGAGCAATGTGGCCGACGGAGCGCGTGACGCCGGTGCCCTGGAGGTTCTCAATCTCGTAGTGGTTGGTCGGGTGCATTTCGGCGACCAGGCGGTATACAAACTCCATGTGCGGCGGTCGCATTGGTGGCACGTCGGGATACAGGGCATTTCCTGGGCTGGTATTGGCCTCGGACGCCATGGTTTGTACCTGTGAAAAATGGGAATTATTTGTCAAGCAGGGGGGGCGATGCCTTGAAAGACTTTGAGGAAGCATGAAATGGCAGCTGATTCCAACTTTGCATCTCCCGTCTCGTTTCTTTCAATGCCTACATATACTGACTACATTCTTGAGATCCTCGGCCTTGTAGAATCCGTATGGCGTCCACGTTGTCGATTGGACTGGACGTGGGGAAAACATTAGCAGGGGTGGTATGTAGTGCTGCAGGGGACAGCAGTCGGAGGTCCAGCGCTAGATCAGCGCGGTACGGGCTGCCAAAAGAAGTATCGCTCACTATCTGCATCATGCTGACAAGGTATAGCACCAGTACGTACCGCAGCCAGGTCTGGCCAGAACCGGTGCAAACGCATCCGTCTTAATCATGTGCAAGACCGAGTATGATAGATTCGGTTGTTGGATATGTTTTGCCATCTCTAGCCGTCTCGACACTTTTGATTCTTGGTCTTGATTGTTCTGACACGAAACATCCAGGTCCATCAATGCTTAATGGCAGCCAAATCGACAACCAAGGTGCTAATCAAGCCCCTTGGCTTTGGTGAGTTTCTTTCTCCAGCTTTGCATCTTTCCTTTCGCGAGAAGACGAGCCCCTTACGCTGATACGGATCACTTGTAAAGACAGACGTTCAGTGGCAGCAGCGGCCGAGACCTTGAGCCTAGCTTTTGCGACCGACCCTCTGCTCATGTGGTTATACCGCGACGCGAGCGTCATGCGCTGGGATTCCCTCACGCCCGCACTACAGAAATGGCAAGAGCTGCGTGTACGCCAAATGTTGGTCGACGAAGTTGCCGTGGAAGCTGTGATGGAACAAGAGAGCATGCCCCGGAGTCTAGGTGTCTGCTTCCTCCGCCCGCCGGCGTCGCATGCGCTCCGTCGTACAAGTCTACGACACTGGTGGGAGTATCTCAAGGTTCTATGGACCCGAGTATGGGACCAGCCAAAGGAGCCTGCGTGCGACGGAAAGGTACGATATCTCTCAAATCCTAAAGTATGTGTCTATAGATGTACTAAAACGAAAGCGAGCAGAGATCCACGACAATGTACGCCAGCCATGAAGACTTTTTCAAAAAGTTTGGAACCAAGTACCCCAAAAGTTCCATGTGGTATCTCTCGATAGCTGCCGTCAATCCGGATGCGCAAGGCATGGGAATCGGCGGGACGCTCATGAATTGGGCGATTGAACGCATGGGTAACGAAACGTGCTACCTAGAATGCACGAATTATAAAAACGTCCCATTCTATGAAAAGTATGGGTTCAAAATGCTAGATGAGGGTGTATTAAGGGACGAAGAAAGGCCGTCTCACGAGTGCAGTTTGTATCATATGGTGAGAGACAAGGCACAGTAATGCTAGAGTGCCGAAATAGATGGAAATTTTCGTCTTGTTGAAATATTGTCAGGTGAATACTTGCCTCGTCAACGTTTTGGTATTTTGCAAGCTATGGAAAATGATTATGGACTTTGCATGGTCAATTGAATTCTTCTACTGTACAAACATAACCGTCATGAGATATACGCGAGTCATTCAAGACATGCAACTGGATAATTTGCATGCTTGTAACATATCCTACCGCCGAGACTCGAACAGGCCAATATCAACTGGATGTTACAATGTTGGAGTATTTCAATGCCATATCCTGCAGGGTTATCTCGGCTGGGTCTGATCAACATGCCATGGGGCACTAATGTGCTTTTACCAGGTGCCAATAGGTGGGGGTCGACAGCGATGAAGCAACCCGAGCCGCGCTCCAAAATCTGCTGCGTTGGGTCTAGTTAGTGAGTAGACTGCGCTTTAGGTCCGTCACTGATAACCGGCCCTCCTGGACCAAGCAGACATCTATGGATGCACCAACGGCGCCTCAGACTGCTGGTAGCAGACGTACCAAGTCTTTATCGCATCTCTAGGCTGATTAAAGTCAATAGACAGTCGACTGTTGCAATGTCGGAAACAAACATGCCGGTTGATCAGAAATACATAAGTTTACTGGCTTGTCGATAGATGCATTCTGGCCTGGTCGGATCAATCTACTCCTCAGTTCCCCCACCACCAAACACACACGTCTCGTCTACATTCTACACATACCTTATCTGGGCATCGTTCGTTGCCATCATGCCTCCTAGTCAAGTGCCAATCACTGGCAAGGCCAGACTGGTTGTCGAGTCTTTGGGTACGGTGGAAGGATGGCATTTCCAGAACGGCGTCCAGCAATTTGCCGGAATACCATATGCGACGTTGCCCAAGCGATGGACGCGATCAATCCTAAAGACATCTTGGCCGAATGGCTTTCATGACGGCACCAAACTTGGGTAAGTGGGAACATCTCCTTGCCTTTTCTCTAGATGTGAATTTCTGCAATTCAGAAATGCTGACCTGCTTGCAGCTCTAGTGCCCCCAATCCTCCAGAGTACAATCACGGTACTGATGTCCTCATTCCCGTGGCCAAGGTGCCGCACTTTGATCATCCAATCGAAGACGAATTGAGCTGTCTAGTCATGAGCATCACAACTCCTCCAAGACAGGGGGAGAAGAAGTTTCCTGTCATGGTCTACATCCATGGCGGGTCCTTTTTGTACGGGGGCGCCAATGAGCCTGTCTTTGACGGTGTCAATTTTGTGTCTCACTCAGTGAATCGAGATACCCCCGTTGTAGCCATAAACTTCAACTACCGCGTCGGTCTGGGGGGTTTCCTCGCTTCCGAGGCCATACGTCAAGATCTGGAAAAGGACGGTTTCGCCGGAGTGGGCAACTTTGGTCTCTACGATCAGCAGGTGGCTCTCTACTGGGTTCAACGATATATCTCAGCCTTTAGAGGGGATGCCGGTAATGTCACTATATACGGCGACTCCGCTGGCGGTATGAGCGTCTCCCACCAGATCGCAGCCAAGAACCCGGCACCATTCCATCGTGCCATTGCCATGTCTGGCCATCTGAACACCATCCCGACATGGCCACTCCAACACCACGAGAAGCATTACCGGGCGCTTCTGACATATTTCAAAATTGATCCCGATTCTTCAACATCGCTGGATGAGCTGCGTACCATTCCACAGGATAAAGTCTCAGCTGCAACATTGCACGTGGAGGGGATTTTTGTTTGTACTGGCAACCCCTGTGATGACGGGGTGTTTCATGCCACTCCACCATCATTCAGCCAGATCAGTTCGCCACCCGAGTGGCTCAAATCATACATGGTTGGTGATGTCCTTGATGAGGGCATGATCTTTCATGAAAGCTTCGAGGAGGACAATTTCTCGTCAGTCTACGAGACGTTGGCGTCGCACTGCGGACCGGATGCAGCCAGCGAGATTCTCAATGCATACGACATTACTACGAATACCCCTACAGACCAGTTTCTTGTACGGATGGAGGACCTGGCAGGAGACACCACCTTCAAAGCTCATAACCGGATTGCTGCGCATCGCTCCAAGATTAGGCAGACGTTTGGCTATCACTTTGACAGGCCCTGTACCCATGACAGCCCACTGAAGGGTCTGGCGTATCATGCACTTGACCTTCTCTACCTGTTTCTCAATTTTGATGAACACTTTAGCACGGAGCAGAAACAATTGGCCCGGTCCATGGCAGATCACTGGATCGACTTTGCGTATGGTAAGGACCCGTGGCCGCGCATCAGTGAGAGCGCTTCCTGGATGCGCTATGGTGCGGATGACTCTTGCCAAGTGGTCAGTGAGAGTGAGGATGAGCCTGTGCGTAAATACTCGCGGACGCAAAAGATTATTGACATGGGCGTCTACGAACAGCTGATAGCAGCGGTGGACCATATCGCCGTGAAGAGGGATCGCATGGGCAAATTTGAATGGTCACCCCCAAAGATGGGCCAGTGAATAGTATAAGTTCAGTTGACCAGTCTTATGTAAATGAACTAGTTTGACACGGATTTAGAATTGAGCACCGAATATGATCAATGAGGTTCACGCGGACCAGAACTTTGAGTTTGTCTCGATTTCATAAATTTCTACGTCCACCATATTGGGCACTTGTAGAGAGTCTAGACATACTCACACATGACTCGGCCTCCGGTACGTTCGATAAATGGAGGATATGTCAAGTCTATAGATTCAGTGGTGAAAAGGTCTCATCTATATGATTTTGATACGAATGCACCAATACAATCAATCATGAACCATACCGAGACCTTTTCCAGTGCAACCACCTGCCTTTACTCGTATTTGCTCGGGTGGCTGTAAACGAACCATTTTGCGAAAAGGAATGCCGAAATCAGATACCGATCAAACTCACCGAGCCTCGTCTTCTGATTTGCCAACCCCAATACGTCTTGCTGCCAATTGTGTGCGGACCTCACGTTACACCTGCACTAACCCGAAACTACAACTCGAGCCGCGAGCCGCGCACAGGTGAAATGCCCAATCTGTACAGTTCAGGCACGCCCACTGGCCTCGCATCTGGCGTTGAGGGGTCTCCATCCTATAATAGATTGCAACCTCTTTAGAGTACTTTGCTACAAGCACCAGCCTTCGCTAACATAGGACTACATTTCGACCACCACTTTCTTATAATCACCGAAAAGAGCATAGAGCTAGACACGAAACCATAATGGATCACGAAGGTGAGACATTCCCCCTCTCCCCAAAGTCACACACAGCCACTGAATCGTAGTAGATCTCAGAAATCAGGTCTTGGAGAGGATTTCTCTCCCAGTCGGACCACCGAGTTTGCATCCGACTACTTCTGCTTGGCAGGAACCGCCCCACCCAACCATAGCAACTGTGCGCTCAGCGGAATTGCCAACCGAGACTGATATTGTCATCATCGGCTCAGGCATCACAGGGTGTAGTACTGCCTATCATCTGCTGCACGATGCCAGTGCCAGTGCGGCAGGCCTTCGGATCACGGTATTGGAGGCGCGCAACGCCGTGAGCGGGGCTACCGGCAGGAACGGCGGCCACTTGATGTCGGATTCCGACGAGCTCTTTGCAGAGCACGTGGAGACTGTCGGCAAGGAACAGGCGATTGAGATATTGCATTTCACCGAGGCCAACATTACCCGCCTAGCACAGCTGGTCGAGGAGCTTGACCCAGCCGATCATGCCGCAGTCGAGTTGAGAACCGTGACTCACGCTACGGGCCTAGATGCAGATCAATATGAGGCGGCCAAGTCGGTCGCCGCATCGATCAAACAAAACGTCCTCCAGAGAAATCTGGGGTTCGACGTAACCTCCAAAGAAGAGGCAGTCAAGGTAAGACGTCCGGCCGCAATGTTCATATCAAGCCTCTGCTTATTCCACACACAGAAGTACCATTTCAAAAATGTCGCAGGAGCCAGTCAGCAAGCTGGGGCTGCCGCACTATGGCCGTACCGCCTTTTTACTGCAGTCTTTAGCTCGCTGTTACGAAACTTTGAAGGCCGGTTCACTCTCGAGACAAATACGCCAGTGACTGGAATTCATCACACTGGGGATCAATCTCTCCCATACAGTCTGGAGACTCCAAGAGGCACCATTCGGGCTAAGAAGGTCATTCATTGTACCAACGGATATTCGGCCCACCTCCTGCCTCGTCTGACGGGAAAGTTGTGGCCTTTCAAGGGAACAATGTCGAGGCAGGCTCCCGGACCATTATTTCCGCGTGTTGGTCACCATGTTGCCTGGTCATTGGTTACCCGAGGCCACTACGATGCAAAGTCCCAGGAATTCACGACCGGTCTTTACTATGCCCAGCAAAATGCCCAGACGGGCGATATATGGGTTGGAGGCGAGTCGCAAAAGGTCAAGGATTTGTTGACCCATAATGACTCGTTTGTGAGTGATGCCGCCAAGCAGAATATCTTGTCGATTCTACCCCGGATCTGGGAGGATACGGAACCCGTTGGAGATTCTCAGGTCTGGTCGGGGATCATGGGGTTCACGTCCGATCACCTACCCGTGGTTGGCAGGCTGACTCCCAACATGTCGGGCCGCACAGGAGACGGCGAGTGGATTGCCGCTGGCTTTAGCGGGCACGGTATGGACAAGTGTTGGCTGACGGGAGAGGCGGTTGCGAGCATGGCTATTCATGGAAAGATTCCTGATGGGTTTCCAAGCTGTTATTTGGTGGACGACGAACGATTTGATCGAATGTCGGCTGAGCAAGGAGCTCAGGGATTTGTCAGCCAGTTTTGAGTCTAGATGAGACTATGATTTGATACAGTTTCTCTACAGCACAGATGGAATGGCTATCAGGAAGAACTGGGGGTATACTTTTGATGACTGCTTTCAATGGAACCTATCGTCTGAAGACCATGATATGTATTCTAATGCTACGGACCCTCATGTCCCGGATGATGAGATGAACACTTGACATAGAGACCGCTTTCTGTCTATTATATAAGTTGTAAATGAGCAATGCTGATTCTGTGCGTAAATGTATCAATTCACGGCTAATAAAAGCCCAGCATGACGCGTCTTGTAAACACTTCTACACAGATTGTAACAATAAGTTTGAGATTGCCCCTCCCCGCGAACCTTCTTCTTCCCCAAATACCTTTACTTATCTGTTACAGCCATACTGTGCCAGGGTGGTGATCCGCGCTTGGCACCATGGTGATTGAGCCTAGTATACTTTTCATCCGAGGTAGGCAAGTTTTGCAAGAAAAAGATTGGAGTACAATCCTTGCCTGGAGCCATTCCTCATTGAGAAACTCGTGCCGCGCTACAGTGTCGCCCTGGAACTAAGTTTGTAAGGTTCCACGCTATGATTGCCTCTGGCAGTAAAACTTTGGGGGAAGGTGCCCCGTGGGACACCTTCGTATATATATAGTTTCCCGTCTAAGGACGGCTTATAGTCCGTACTTAAATTTACTTATTTTTCCCCGAATTATCTTTTTCTAATATCCCCGGCGAGGCAATCGGAGCTATATGCGTATACGTAAAACGGCTAAAAAAAGATTATAGTATAATATATAATTATTTAGTAAAGGCAATAATTATATAACCGTTTAATAAAAATAATAACTAATATATTTAATTTAATAAAGAATAATATAACCGTTTAATAAGGATTATAATACCGAAATAATTTAATAAAAATAAAATATTATTCGTTTAATAGAAATAAAACTATAATACGATAAAATAGCTTATAAAAAAATAATATTTTTATTTATTTTTAAAATCGATATTTTAAATATTCTAAGGTATAATTAGTGGATCATAAACTTAGGCACAGGGAAGCGTTTATATAATTCGTAAAATCAGGCCGTAAAAGGTAGTTATAAGGCTGTATAACTGATTTATTAAAGCTTAAGGAAAAAATAACTAACTACGGAGGAATAACTACCTTTTATACCCATAAAATCAATTATTAAAAACATTCTGGAATATATTATTAATAAATTAAATTTATAATTAAGTTAATTAGTAATAAGGTTGATTTATAATCGAAGAAACCATCAAAATCTATAGATTTTTATAGTATGGGTTACCCTATAACCTAAGGCTATTATGGCTAGGTGCATTAGCCACACTTAGTAGGGCTGGATCTAATAAAATATTCTACTAGATTCTAATAGGTTCTAATAGCTATAATGGCCATAACAATTAATTATACTAATTTATTAATTATATAGCATTATAAATAATGGCTATAAATAGTATTATACTAACTATAAGTTAGTATAGGGTAAATTCTACTAATTTCCTATATATTATTATTTAACGATATTTCGATAGGTTTTATAGCTATTATAACGATATAATATACGTTATAAAGCTAATTTTATGCATTATATAATGCTATATTAATATCCGTGCAATACTTCCTTTATTAAATAGTATCGGTTAAATTTAATAATTTAATAAATTTCTAAAATTTATTTTTAGGAAATAGTTTTATAAAACCGTTTGCTAATATATCGTTAGTTAAAATATATTTAATTCGAATATTTTTATTTTTAATTTTTTATTATACGTAAAAATACCGTATAGCCGTATATTTAATACGTTAATAATATTCCGGATTATATACCAAATTTATAGCCTCCGTATTATTTTTTTTAATTAATACGGTATTTATATTAATTCCGATTTCCGTAAAAAGATTTTTTAATTATATTATTTTACGGGTAGCCTGCTTTAGCCCGTTAAATTTAGCTTTAATAATTAATAAAAAAATCGTAAATTACCGTTTCGATTTTTAATTTATCGGCCCGTTATTTAAAATAAATAAATAACTAAACGTTAATTTATAAGTTTCGTAATTATTAGCAAAATCGGCATTAAAATAATTTATTAATCCGGGTTTTATTTTCCCGTTAAAGGTAATTCTAAAATAATAATAGGATTTTAAATAATTAAATACCCTTTTTACCCTTTTTATCGTAGTTTTCGATAGGTTCTATATATATTTAGCTAAATATGCTATAAAATAAGCTAAATCGGGCCTAATTTAGACTATAGCATATATTAATTTATTTAATAAATACTAATATAAATAAATAAATTCCTTTAAAGCCGGTTTTTCGTTGCTTTTTTTTGCCGTATATAACGATTTTAGGAATCTAAAGCTAAATAATATATTAGCCGGTTTTATATCGGAAAATCTATTAATTTCCAATAACTTTTTAAAATAAATTGCCTAATTTATACGAATTATTTTATTTTCTCGATTTCTTTTAATTTATATACCGAAAAAATAAAAAATTAATCCTAAATCTTTTATTTCGAATTTTTTCGAAATATCCTATTTTAATTAGTTAATTTTACGTAAATTAAGACTAAAAATCAGGAAATTATTTATATAAATTATAATAAAAATATTAAATTTTTTATTATAATAAGCTAATTCGTCTAAAATAAATAAATTAAATTTAAGCTTTTTTAGGCTGTTTTTTAGCGTAATTTACTATTAGCGTAAATTTTATTTAAAATTATATAAAGCTTTTTTAAGCTAGATTATTTAGGAGTCGTCGTTTTTTTAACCGAAATTATTTAATTTTAAATTTTCGGAAAAAAAATTCGGATAATCCGTTTATAAAGGTAATATATATTTTTTATATAATTCCTTATTTAAAAAAAGCACCGATTATATCGATTTATTTAATTTCCTAATCGTAATAAACTGTTAAAGCTAATAAAAGCCTTTAAATAATAGATTTTATTTTTATAATAAACGTTTTAAAATAATCGATTTTATATTATTATTTAAATTTACGTATAATTAATTTAATTTTATATTTATTAATATTACCGTTTTTATCGGTTTTCCTTTTAAATACCTATTTTACGGATAATAGGATTTTACCGGCTTTTTAGATTTTATTTCGATTAATAACTTAAAAAATGTTTTTCTAAATTAATTACCGTAATTTAATATATATAGCCTAAATTTATTTTTTTAAGGCTTTTTAATACCTATTTTATTATTTTCGGTTCCGTATAGCCTAAACTTTCGATAATTAAATAATACGAAATATCGGCGAATAATTCGTCGTATTTAACGAATTTATTTCGTTTAAAATCTGTAAATTTCGGAAAAATTACCTTAATATTCGATTTATTCGGAATAATCGAAAAAATATTATTAATATTTATAAATTCGGAATTTATATTAAATTTATTATTTTTATTAAATTCGTTTTTAAGTAAATCCGGTCGATCGTTAATTATAAATTTATTCGTAATAAATCGAAAAATTCGATCGTTTCCGGGAGTTAAATTTAATAAATTTTATAAATTTATTATTTCTAAAATTTATAATTAAATAAATTTACCGTCGGTAGAATTTTTATCCGGTATTATTTCCTAATCCGGTAATTCCGAATTTAATAATTTCTCTTTTTTTTTTCGATTTTTAAATAATAATTAAATATAAAAAATCTATATAATTTATAATTTATACGGTCGATCGGGAAAATATACGTAATAAATTTTATTACCGTTATATCTAATTATTTTCCGGTTTTTGGTAATAACTCCGAATTTATCGGAGTTTTTACGGATTTTTTTCGGTTTATAAACTAAAACCGGTATTCCTAAGGTATAAATTTAGGATAAATTAGGTATATTATTTTTTTTTTAGCTAAAAATAATCGTAAAATTCCTAATAAAAGGTAAATAAACCGGATACCGTAATAATAAAATTTATTAAATAAATTATTGCTTTTATAATAAATTCTTAAAAATTTTTCGAGAGTTATAAATCGATAAAAACCGTTTTAGTTTTTTTAATAATAATCCGGTTTATATATTCGGCTATACCGTTTTATTTTAATATATAAAAAATTATAAGTTCGAAAATAATCCTTTTTTCGGTTAAATAATTTTTTAATTTAACCGGGGAAAATTTTTTATTATTATTTATACGAATAATATTTAGATATTTTCCGAATTAGGTTTTATAATATTCGATTTTATTTATTATAATATCGAATATATCGGATTTTTTTTTAAAAAATTTAATTTCCTAAAATCCGGTTTTATTATCCGTAAAACTAATTATTATAATAATCAGAGGAGCTTGTGATTTAGGGTTTCGATATCACCTGATAGGAGCGGTGTATAGGCATGAATAAGTGATTGAAAGTAGTCTGATTTTGTATAAATGAAATAGAGGGTAGGTCGTATCTATATACCCATCCAGGAGCTCCTATAGAGCTTAACTAATCTAGTTTGAAGATCCCCTTGAGAATTGTAAGTGTATAGAGTGAATGTCCCGTCACAATTATATATTTATAACCGGAATAGCTAAAAAAAGTAATATAAACTATATCGATATAAATACAATTTAACGGTTTATTAGCCTTATTCGGATTTATACGGGGCTAATTTTAGGTAAATTTTCCCGAAATATAAAATTCGCAATTTAAATCCTTTTTTTTTATTTTTTTTAGGAATCCCCGTAATTATTTTAGCTATTTTAGCTAAAATATTATAGCTAAAATAGCTAAATCGTTTATACTATTTTTCCGTAATTATAAAAAAATTTAAATAATTAAAAATTAATTCGATTTCCTCGAAATCCGTAATTTCGTTAAATTTCGTATCCGAATTCGGTTCCGGGTAATTTAAACCGATTATACGGGCTTTTTTTATTATTTTTAGTAGATTTATAGCTAAATATATTATATTAGGTTTTAATTTATTAGCTAAATATAAAAAAGATTTACGTTTTTTTTAATTTAACGTAGCAAAAGGCTTATTTTTAAAATTATATAATTTATTTCCGTTTATAATACCGCTTTTTTAATAATATAATTAGCCGGATATAATATTTAGCGGAAATTCCGGTATATAAAACACGTTTAATAACGTTATTTTACGTATTTCCCGGTTAATTTCGAAAAAAAGCGTAATATTTCTAATTTTTTTTAAAAATATTTTTCTATTATTTATAATAATCGGTAAAAAATCCGATTTTATAATAAAATTATCGAATAAATACTTATTATTCGATATATATTTTAAGAAATTTATATCGTATAATTATTAATTTTTAAAAAAAATAATTAATTTTTTTTTAAATTATTCGAAATATTCGAAAAAATATAAAACGATTCGTTTTTATCTAAATTTTTGTTACGGGGTAAATTTCCCCGTTTTTTAAATTTTTAATTTGTAATAAATATAATCGAATTTAAATTATTCGATTTATTCGAATTATTCGAATTATTAAAATTATTCGAATTATTCGATTTTTTCCTTTTATTCGATTTATTCGAATTTTTCCTATTTCCGCTTTAGGTTTCCCGTTAATTCTAATTAAATCGGGGGAACCGGGATTTCTTATTATTCGTATAATAAAAATTTCCTATAACCGTATCCGGATCCCGTCGGTTTTTATCCAAAATATCCGTAATTAACCTTTCGAAAATAAATAAATTTATAAACCGTAAAACACTACGTTAACGGTTAGCTTATATAAAATAAGCTAATTAAAAGGCTATAATAAAAATCGTTTTTTAATCGATATCGTCGATTTTAGCCCTAACGCTTAAAAGCTTTAAAATATATCTTTTAAAAATAAATATAAACTCGTTTAACGAATTATAATTTTTAAATTTTATAATATAAAATTCGAAATATAATTACTAACGTAATACGGGTCCGGTGCTTTAATAAGCTAATTATAAAATCGATAAAGCTTTATATAAATTTATTTTTATTAAATATTAAATTTAACGGTTTTATTATTAAATTTTAATAAATTAAAAGTAATACCTAGGTTTTTTAAATATCGGTTATATTATTATATATATCGGTAATTTTAAAAAGCCGATCGATTCCTAGCAGTTTAAAATATAACTATAACGTAGATTTTTACGTATTTTAGTTTCCGGATCCGGAAAATTTTTATTTTTCCGGTATCTAATATCCGGCAATAATACGGATAAAATTATCTATTTTGCCGAATTTTTTACCGTTATAACGGTATAATTATCGTTAAAAACGGTAAAGAAATTATTAAAAAAATAAAAATAAAAAAAATTAATTCTTTTATTTTATCGATAAAATATATAAAAAGATCTAAATATTATAATATAATATAATAAATGCTATAAAATACTATAGCAAATCGGCTATTATAATAAAAACTAATTATAAATAACTTTATAACCGTTATATAGTTATAACGGGTAAAATTACTATAATTAGCCATTTAATTATAATTTTCGATATAATTACGGCTTATATAAACTTATATATAGGCTTTATAAAAAATCGGCTATTATAACGGAATTTTAAAATTTACGTTAAATTAATTTATTTAAAAAAGCGGCTATAATTTTCGATATAAAATCCGGTTTTTAATATAATCGATATTATACCAGACCGGGCTTATAACTTATTTTAAAATATAATTAATAAATTATAAATTTAAGCATAAAAAAGCGTTTATATAATTTATAAAATCAGGCCGTAAAAGGTAATTATAAGGCTATATAACTAATTTATTAAAGCTTAAAAAAATAACTAATTACGGAGGAATAACTACCTTTTATACTTATAAAATTAACTAATAAAAACATTCTGGAATATATTACTAATAAATTAGATTTATAATTAAATTAATTAATAATAAAATTAATTTATAATCGAAAAAACTATTAAAATCTATAGATTTTTATAATATAGGTTACCTTATAACCCAGGGCCATTATGGCCAGGTGTATTAGCCATATTTAATAGGGCTGGATCCAATGGAACGTTTTATTAGATTCCAATAGGTTCCAATGGCCATAATGGCTATAATAGTCAATTATAATAACTTATTAATTATACAATATTATAAATAATGGCTATAAATGGTGCTATACTAACTATAGGTTAGTACAGGGTAAGTTCCATTGATTTCCCATATATCGTTATTTAACGATATCTTAATAGGTTTTATAGCTGTTATAACGATATAATATACGTTATAAAGCTAATTTTATGCACTATACGATGCTATATTAACATCCGTGCAACACCTTTCTAATTTTAAAATAAGCCATTTCGCTTATAAATTTTTCGTTAATTCAAGCCAATTTACGTTTATTTTAAACGTTTAAATTTTAAAATAAAGCTTTTTTACCCTTTTTTTTAGGATCCTAGGTTCCTAAACCGTTAATTATAAAATATATAATATAATTAAACGCAATTAAGGCTTAATTAACGGCCAACCTAGGATCGCTAATACGTTTAATAATAGTATTATAAATAAATATATCCCGAATTAAACTAAATAAAATAAACTAAAAGCAACGATTAAGCTAAATTAAAAACGAATTAATTAATATTAAAATAGCTTTTAAACTTACTATTATTAAAAATAATTTAGGTATTATAATTAGGGAAATATCCTAAAAAACCTTTTATAAATTAAAGCAAAAATCTTTAAAATAAATAAGTTAATAATAACTAATCCGTTTTAAAAATAATCCTTAATTTTTAAATAATTATATTTAAACTTTTAAATAATATTAAAAAATTTAAAAAATACGATATAAATAACCGAAACCGCTTAAATCGTTTAAAGGCAATTTTCGAAATAATTTTAGGAATAAAATTACTTATAAATAAATTTAAAATAAATATATTTTATTATTAAAAAATAACGGATAATAATACCCTAGCTAATAATAAACCCGTTTATAATAATTTAAATAGCAAATCCTCCGTTAAAATAACTAAAAACGAAATTACCGGAATTAATAAACGCCCGAAAACGGATAAAAGCGACAATTTAGGAATATTTCGGGTTATATAATTTAAGGAAAAATAAATAAAAAAGCTATATTACGTAATTTTTTTTATATTTATTTTATAAAAAAAATATTTTACGCGGATAAATTATATTATAAATAAATAAATAAAATGTACCGGAGGCAATATTTTATAAAGGGGAGTAGTAAAATTTTAGGGAAAAGTGCCCCGTAAAACACCTTCGTATATATATAGTTTCCCGTCTAAAGACGGCTTATAGTCCGTACCTGAATTTACCCACCTTTCCCCGAACTGTCTTTTTCTCTGGCCTTTGAACGCGCGTGCGCGCCTCTAGGGCATGCGGGGGCCATATGGCTCCATAACTACACATCTACATTAGTGTGTTGCGATAGATAGCAGCCCCTGTCCATGACTGGAGGGCTGGAGTTGCAAACTCCAAACTACCCCGGAATGGCCAGCATGGGCCATGTATTGATAGGTAGGAGGCGGAACTGTAGATAGAGCCGACAGTGATGTTGGGGTTTTGAATATCTAGAGACCGAATATAGACATGCCACTGCGCACGCGTGGATTATTGCGTCCAGCTTTCATGTCATTTTCAACATAATTCACTACTCTTCGACACCAGTACGCTTGTCCAAAGCTCATCGCAAACCATGGTCAGCCCGACTCTACCGGACCCTGAAGGCCACCCGCCTGGAACTTTTCTTCTCACCAGGGTATCGCATAATGGTGAGAACCTCAAGGCGATGCCGCAAGCTCTCCCCGAGCTACCTGACTGACGATAGTATAGAGTCTGGTACCTCTGCGGAAGGAATTTGCCTACAGCCTCCACCCATGGACGACCCCAATGACCCACTGGCAAGTCGTCAAAGCACGCAAGTCCGTAGTCCTCTGAGATCATGTTACTAATCAAGCAATTAGAACTGGACTTCGTGGAGGAAAGGCGTCAATTGGGCGCTTGTGTTTGGCATATCGCTAGTCATCTTTACCTCGTTCGTCATGCCTTTCCATGCCCACTTCTGAATCAAAATAACGCGCGCAAAAGCATCATGCGGCTAACACGGGGCAAAGTCTATCGATACAGACCAACTTTTGGGTGCAAATGTCCGAAGACATGAACCTCACGTACGAGCAGCTCAACGATTCCCTGTCTGCGAACGGCGCCGGCTGTGCACTGGGCTGCGTCTTTGTTATCCCGTTTTCAATAAAGTACGGACGCAGGTCGACGTATATCTTGACCACTGCCGTCCTCGCAGCCGTCACTTGGTGGAGCGCGCGCATGACTACGCTGACGGAGCTCTACCTGACCAATCTACTCTCAGGACTTGCTGGTTCGGTCAATGAGACTGTTGCACAAATGACGGTAAGCACCTCTCCATTACATTCGGGCCTCAGTCGCACTAGAAGGGTACTCATCTGGTGATACAGCTTGCAGACTTGTTCTTTGTTCATCAGCGTGGAACCATCAATGCCACTTACTTGACGGCAGTCATGATGGGTAGCTTTTTGACCCCCATGGCTGCCGGCGTGCAAGCCTCCAATAGCAGTTGGCGGTGGTCCTATTATACGCTAGCCATTTGCCTGACCGTCTTGCTCGTGGTCTTCATCTTTGGCTACGAGGAGACCAAATACGTACCCGTCATCAGTGGAGGTCGACCCATCGTGACTCCCGCCGTTGTCGCCGATTCAGAAGGCTCGGCTGTGGGCAAAGACAGTGACTCTCAAAAGGGCATGGCTCCAGTGTTGCGCACTTCGTCAACCGCTGCCATCACTTCCAGCGCCATTCCCATGAACACGTACCGGGAACGCATGAGGTGGACCACGACGACGCCAGAGTCGCTGACCAAACTGTTCTACTTTCCACTCTACACCAACGCCTTTCCTCACGTCATCTTTGCTTCACTTCAGTACGCGTCGGGAGTGTGTTGGCTCGTGGTCATGGCTTCCATATGGTCAACCGTGACGACTGTTCCGCCTTATAACCTGGATACGGCCCATCTGGGCTACCTGAACGTGGGGCCCTTTATTGGCAACCTCATTGGAAGCTTCTACGGTGGTGTAGTCAGTGATTGGTGTGTGCGCTTCTTTTCCAGGAGAAATCAAGGTTACTATGAGCCGGAAATGCGTCTCTACCATTTACTCCCACCGGCATTCCTTATGTCGATTGGACTTTTCCTCTCGGGCTTTGGCTTGGAACAGGTACATCTATCCCGAGATATTCCTGTTTTCTCTTCTAGACGCTGACCGTCTCTCTAGTTATGGAGCCCGACCATGCTGTCCTTTTCCGGAGGTCTGTTTGCATTTGGTCTAGGTGCCATAGGCGATGCTGCTTTTACTCTTGTGTTGGATACCTACGAAGCAGTAAGCAAGAAATATTCCTCTTGTCTCAAATGCCATCCATCATATCCTGTCATGAAGCTAACGAGATCGTGCCTAGCTGGCTGGTGAGTGTTTTGTGGTGATTGCCTTTTGGCGAAACATCATCGGCATCGGTATTCCGTTTGCCGTCACCCCCATGATTAACATTGGGTTGACGAATTCCGGTATCATAATGGCCGTGATTTCATTCGTCATCAGTATCTTGTTTATCCCCATGATCATTTGGGGCAAGAAATTCAGGACTTCCAATGGACCACGGTATTTCCAGCTCATAGAAGACCAACAGAAGCACTTCATTGGCGGCCGCCACTGAGCTTTACATTTCTTTCGACCGAAATTGATTGTTCATTCGTTTTTGAATCAAGGGAAGCCGAGAAAGAATATCTACATAGTTTTGTCAGTGATGTGGTGGAACTCGATCGAACCTCAGCGGGGATCGGAAAGCACACCTTTTTTTGAAGTAGTAAAATGATTTGGTATCTATCCTGTATCCCAAAGCCCATCCGGTTGTGTTTCCGTCTTGAGTATTGTTCCATTCACCCGTTAGGGACAGGCAATACGTGTCAGCCACCATGACGCCAACTTAGTAGAGGTGAACTTCTATGTTCAGCTCTCTGGCAAATTGGGTTGCCAGGTCAAGTGGTGTTGTCCTAGTATGACATCGGCTTCGCTCCCAAATCTCCAGAACAAATTCCCATTCCAATTGATTCTCAAGTCTTTCCCATTGATGCCGAAATGCGTGGAACAAATCCTTGGCAATGGAGCGTTCCTTGGTATTCTCGTGTGTGCAAATGCTTGCAATGAATAGCGGATAAAGCACAGCTGACGCCAGAGGACGAGCATAGGCATCCTTTTTGCTGTCGCATATGGCTTGGACTGAGGCGAATGCTTTCATCAATAAGATAGAATTTGAGAGGCCTGGTTTGGCACACGGCTGCTGTGTAGTGTCACCTTGCCATTCCCATTTGCCCGAGCCTATCTTGAGCATACGGGAGTGTAGGATGGCTGCTGTCCGATAAGCTTCCCATAAATGAATCTGTATGAGATCTTGAGCAACTTCGCCGGGCCACGCAAGCAATCTGTCTTCCGTGTCGGGCAGAGCAATATCAGCCAAGATGTTGAGAAGTGAGTATGGGAGCCCAGTGCTCTCTTCGACTCCAGCAGATTTGTAGGGCGCCACAAATTGGTCCCATATATGGAGTGGCTTGTTCAGGCGGTTCAGCGTGAAATGTGGCAGGTCAAGCAGGCCGACAACTTCGAGTAGATGTTGGGTAAGACGGTCCCGCCTGGTATGCTCGAGCAAACGCCGAGACTGAAGAACATAGTACAACCCTCTCAACAGCGGTGTCCAGATATATGAGGAATTAATCTAGACATGATTCAGCGTCAGAAAGTAAAACGGTCTCATGAGTCCTTACGCTAACGCTGCAGAGAAGTATTCCCGTGGCGAGTGTCGCGTCTTCTTGCAGCCGTTCAGGCTGTTGCAACTCGAGGCTGTACTCGGAAAGAGCAAGTTGTAAATATGAAGCGGTTACGGATTGACAGTCGTCTTCCAGACCTGCCTGGTAGGCTACAAAGGCATGGCGCAATGCCGGTCGAGTCTCACAAAGGGGGATGATCTCTGAGCTGAAAAGATTGTCGGGTCCCGATCTTCCAGTCAATGTGAGATAGCCGCTCGTGGAGACTGAAAACACGGGAAGAAAGCATATTAGTCTCGAGGTATCTATGGAAGGGTGCGGGCTGACATTTACTGACAGTCCTTGAGCAGTCTCTCCTCCACCTCTCGCTGCATGGAACGCTGGCTCGTCTGGCGCATGTCATCCTGATACTGCGAGCAAAGAAGGTACATCTCGTGCTCATCGAGATGTGCTCCAACATCTGAGCCTGAAGGTGCGCCAGAAGGGCCGGTACCACCAAGCCTGGCTTCTGTGCCGTCCTGCGCGGGCAATCGGTTCATCCGCCGTCGTCTTCGAAATGGGCGTACGGCGACACCTTGCTGAACGTCCCGCGGCGCGTCTCCCTCGCTCCACGTGAGACGTACACCGTATCCTTCGCATTGGAAATCGCCATGCTGACATCGAAGGCAGATCGGCCGGACCTCGTCGCACTTTTTGTGCCGCCTTCGACACGTCCAGCAGCCTCCCCGCGATCGCCTCGGCTTGGGGCTACTGGCCATCTCCGCTACAGGCGGAACCCCACTCGACGACATGCGGGTTGGGCGGCGAGCGTTGTGCAAAAATGAGCTGCGTTTCCTTGATCAAACCGTCTGCAACACTTCCGCATTATATGAAGCGACTCATCATCGACTCCTCACTATTCGAATCGTTCGACAAGGTGGCGACAATGTCCTGTCCGGTAGTGTTGGGGTTGGAAGGTAATGGAAATAGATAAGCACTTGAGCGATTGATAGCACTAAAGCGCCTGCCTACAGTACCAATCCCCGCCTAGGAGCAGCACCCCCACGATGCTAAGCACAGGTACAACATGTATTCCCCCGCTAAAAACAAGCCATTACACTGCATTCTACATGCGCGTTGAATGTTTTTATTTCATGAGCCGTGAGTTTCGCGCAAAATTCTCAATCATCTTTTAATTATCCATAAACATTACATTTTGACGTCTTATATACTGTCTATATGCTATCCTATCTTACCACGTACTCTCACAAAGCATCCATCTTTGTCTTGAGCCGAAGTCCCTCTCCAAATCGCAGAATAAGGATCGGGATCGGAAGCATGGCAATCGCAATGAATCCAAGCAACGAATTGCCCCATCCTAAACCGAGTTGGTTGTACATTTTGAGGCCGCACAACGGCAAGACTGCACCAGCAATCGACCGCATCACAGTATTGGCCGCGAGAGCAGAAGCGGCATACGTTGTGTAGGCATCAACAAGATATATGCTGACGGCCATGAAACAAATCAAATTGCCTATGTACCTCGTTAGCTCTCTGTCATGTAAGAACAAAGAATGGGCGGCGAAATTCTTACCGACACCAATGACTCCGAGACCTATAATTGGAGCGATCCAGTGTGTTTTGTATTGAGCCGTCCAGCCATAGATGAAGAAACCGCAGGGCATAATGAATGCGCCCAGCGGTAGCAGCCGAAGTCGAACTTCTGGTTTCGCTACACCTTGCGAAGCTGCTTGCGACTTGACCACCCTGTTGCTATCCACCGTGTAAACTGCCAGTCCAATAAAGGAGCCAACACCCAACCCGAGATAGACGAGTCCAACACTGGTGGTTCCAAACCCATACTGCTGCTGAAAGACGTAGGAGACGGATGTAAAGAGCAGGTAGAGATATCCGTACACCATGACCAGGAACAGGGCAAATATGGTGCAGATTGGAGAAAACAAGAGCATCTTGAGGGGCCGCAGGAGCGATCTCTTGAGCAGTTCCTTGTGCGAGAGCCCGCTGTCCAACTTGGAGCGCCATCTCTCGTCGCCCGTTTCTTTCCTCACCGCCTCCGTCTTGCGTTGCAGCAGCACCGGCGCATACGTCTCACGCGAAAAGACGGCCATGGCAATGGTCACGGCCCCACTGACCATGGTCAAGACCCAGAACACCCATCTCCATCCCAGCTTGCTCTGTATAACTCCTCCCACGACGGGCCCAATGATTGGTCCAATCAGGGGTCCGATACTGAAGCCGGCCATGGCGGACGCTCGCTTTTCTTGCGTGATCATGTCGGCTATACTGCCGCCTCCAATGGTCAATGGACAAGACCCAAAAATACCGGCCACAAAGCGTAGTCCGATGAGGGCGTTCAACGTGGGAGCCAGCGCGCAGCCAATCGTGCAGCCCATGAAACAAATGTTGCACACGTGATAAATGATCAAGCGGCCGTACATTTCCGACAAGGGCGCCAGAAACAGCGGACCAAAGGCGAATCCGAGAACATAGACAGAAACGACAAAGGCTGCAAGCTCCGTGTTGGAAGACTTGAACTCGACCATGAGCTCTGGGATGCCCGGGGCAAAGATGGACGAAGCCAGAGGCGTCACAAAGGTGAGAACACTTATGAGCACCGTGTTGACCATTTTTGGCCAAGTCGCCCAGTTGTACGGGTTCTTTGGATCGTCGTCGCCGTCCCACCAGACAATATGGCTTTCTTGCGCAGCCTCATGTCCACTTGTTTCTTCTGTGGATGGATTTTTGGGTTCGTCAAAACCGCTGTCGGCGCTTGCGGCTCGGGGGTCGTGCATGTTTATACTGTGGGTGGTTCGGAGCTCGGGTCGTGGAGGGACGAAAGCTGGACGATTTTAAAAATGGCTCCTCAAGGCCAATCGATTTGAAGCCTTCGACGTGTCACGTAGGCAGCCCGAGCATGGCACAAAAGAATGACCTGTACTCTCGGAAACGCAAACATAGGTGGTATATATGTGCATTTATCAAGGAGATGTCCATGTTCAATTGAATGTGGGCCCATATTCTGTTTTGTGTAGCACGGTTGGGCTCTGCTTGGTCGGATAGTAACTATTCCTGCTCTGGAGTTATTCTCCGCCCAGAAAGTATGCAAAGAAACATCAAGGTAGCTCAGGGGTCATTGGTCATGCATATGCACAGGAACACCGTGTTGCTAGTCAAGTCTGGGGATAGTGCACGGGACTTTCACTATAACTCTACTATATCCAACATAGTGCGCCGCTTCCGTCGTATTGTGGAGTCATCAGTGTCGTATTATGGGGCATTCTTTACGACGTACCCAATCAAGTGACAGACTTTTACAATGACACCCTCAGACTACCATGCGGGTAGGCACATTCATGTCCATCTTAGAACACGGCGTATTCGGGAGTCGTGGCGAACACGGCCGGTAATGAAGATCGACTGCCACGACACATGTAAAGCGTTGGCACGAAAAGCTCAGCGACGCAGATTCTCGGTACCTGTTCATGTTTCACACAAAGAACGAAAGCATCAATCATTTATTAGAGGGGAATTTGTGCCAATGTCACAGCCCCAGAGCCGCCGGCCCGTGCATAGAGTAGATCTTGTGTAGTTGGGCACCTCAAAGCCCCAATCTAGTTGAGGGTTCTCCTTGCATCAACATACATGATGCCCCCACAATCGATAGAACATGTCCGACATATAAACCCGTCAATCCTTTTACTGGAAATCCGACATTGAATGCAACAAACATCCCTCAATATTTCCACCTCAAGCACAATCCTCTGGCGCAGAGCACACCAAACGACTGTTCAGGATGCTGTCCGGCTCATTATTTGAAAGCGTTCCCGGCGGCTGGGTTTCCTTTATTGCTGGAGTTGTCTTTCTCGGCGTCATCAATCACTGGTTCAATCAGCAACGTCCGTATGCTGCATATCCCCTAATCGCAGTTGACGACAAGAGCCCAAAGCAGAGTTGGATGTACCATGCCAGAGAGACACTGGCAAAGGGTTTGCAACAGGTAAATTGACAATTCCTACCATGCTTGCATTGCTCGCAACTTTGGGATGGATCAGGGCTGACGAAAGTGTTTGTACAAAAGACGTCGGGGCCGTTTCAAATCATGAGTGGAACTGGGCCAAAGATTGTTCTGCCCGCTCGATATGCAGATGAAATCAAGAACATCCCCTCGTTGTCTTTGATGAAAGCCTTTGCACCTGTACGTTTTCCTCGGAATTCTCGACGCTGATTGTTATTCTTACAAGCTAGGCAGGATTTCTTCATCAATTATCCCGGATTCGAAGGACATAAGCAATCGTATCACGACGACAAGTTGATCCAGGACACGGTGAGAATCAAGCTGACGCAGAGTCTGGGATTGGTCACCGAAGATCTTGTCGATGAGACTGTCGACTCAATCAATTGTGCGATTGGACAACACCCAGAATGGACCAGCCGCAACTTGAAGGACGACATGACTGAAATTGTCGCTCGTCTATCATCTCGCGTATTCCTGGGATTGCCCCTTTGCCGCAATGAACGGTGGCTCAAAATCTCCAAGGCCTACACGATGGACACTTTTATCGTGGCACACGTAATGCGTCTCGTTCCTAGCATTGCTCGTCCAATCGCGTATTGGTTCATACCCCAGAGCGCCACGCTTCGTAAGGCCGTCAGGGATGCGCACAAGCTCATTGATCCCGAGGTGCAGCGCCGTATCGACAAAGTCCGCCAAGCCCAGGCCGCGGGACAGAAGCCTCCAAAGGTGGCCGACTCCCTCGGCTGGATGTACCAGGTGGCGACCAAGCCAGACACGGATTATGTTGCCGCCCAGCTGGCCTTGACCATGGCTGCGATTCATACCACGACGGAAACCTCGTCTGCGGCGCTTTTGGACCTTTGCGAGTACCCCGAAGTCGCCGAGAAGCTGCGGTCGGAAGTGATTCAAGTTATTGGCGAGCACGGGTGGAGCAAGACTGCATTGTACAAATTGACTTTGATGGACAGTTTTCTAAAGGAATCACAACGGGTTCGTCCAATGTCTATCAGTAAGTGACATCTCGAAACGTCAGGACGCACATTTCTATCGGCTGGCAACCTCGAGTCTGGATATGCATTTCTTCACCGAGAAACTGGCTAACATGTGAATTTGTACCACCTCTAGCCTCGATGAACCGCTACGTGGAGCAGCAGGTGACCTTGTCCGATGGAACGGTCCTGCCAAAGGGTTCGCGTCTTATGATTGCGGCCAATTTTATGGATCCAGAGGTGTATGACGAGCCAGAGAAGTTTGATGCAGAACGCTTTGTCAAGAAGCGCCAAGAGTCCGGTCAAGAAAATTCTTGGCAGTTGGCCACCACAACTCCTGAGTATACCCTCTTTGGCCACGGCCAACATGCTTGTCCGGGCCGCTTCTTTGCAATCAATGAGCTCAAGGTTTTGCTCTGCCATCTTTTGCTCAAATATGAGTGGCGTTTTAATCCGGAAAAGGGGAGAATGTCGCCTCGTTTCATTGCAAATACCAAGGCAATCGCAGGTGAAACCGAGATCCAATGTAAGAGTAGGATCCCAGAAATCGATCTCGATAGTATCACTTTCAATAGACGACGGCAGTCATCATTCTTCCCCCAACGTGCCAACACTAGAAGCGTGTCTGTACCGGTGTCTTGCGTTTTCTTGTGATACAGTACCGAAAGCAGCCAGCATCGACTGTTCATCCTACCATATCAAGGGCAATGGGATTTGCGTTCATACACTAGACCGATGAGCGGTATCTTATCCACAAACACATCTGATTATCTAGGTATTGACGTCAAGATCCATGGAATCAATGTCAATCTCGTTTTTCAGGCTGTACTTTGGCCACTCAATCCAGGCCTGCCATTCCTGACCCAAGGCCCTCTCCACCACCAACATCACGTTTATCCCCCAGCCTTTGCTGGACCAAGTGACGTGCTCATAGGAACGTACTAGTGCAGCGAAATGCGCGAGAATGATCAGTGCAACAGGTTGCCCACCAGAAATCAAACCAAGAAACGAAGGCGGCAAAGTGAACGGCCACCTCCAAACGGTTGCTTCATCTGGCTGGACATTTTTGCAGGCCCGATGCGTAGTCCTCAGGGTGTCTAATGCTAACAAGCATACAGAACGAGTGTTCATGACCTCCAGTCCTTGCGGAAGTGTATCAAGGAGTGGGTTGATTGTGTCAAGCCGAGCTGAGAAAGGGGACTCGATGCGGGTCTCTACAGCAGTCCGAGGATTCCTGAACAAAATGGCGAGCTCCGTGTTCTCGGCTGGCCATCTTTCAATGGGTTTGTAGTCCAAAATACCCCTTATTCCTTGTAAAAGAGACAAGGATTGTGCAATATCAGAGCAGGTGATGGTGACCCCCATACTACCAGATTGGGCTATTGAACATAGGCTGAGCATGAAGATGACGCATGCCAGAAAGAAGTAGGCATCGCAATTGTCATCATTCATGTGGTCGAGGCGCGTGGCAAACCATTCGATCGCGCGGGTCTGGTACTCCATAGAGATGAGAGTATACTCATTTCGATGCTGCGGGTATACAAAGGCGTAGTGTGAAGCAGCGATAGCCAGCATACCGTCCATGAGAAAAGCCTATGTTGGATGAGCATGGACATGACTCCTGCGAGCCAAGACGGCAGAACCTACATGTGAATGCGCCGCTTCAAGCACGGCAGTTTTCCACACTTGTACATGATGCTTTGACCGAGGCAGAACATAGCACGTCTGCGTAGTGTAGTGATGCCACAAGCGCAAGCTCTGTAGCCACTCCGCCGAAGAGCGTCGATCAGGTCT
This sequence comes from Pestalotiopsis fici W106-1, assembly GCF_000516985.1. Lineage (NCBI taxonomy): Eukaryota > Fungi > Ascomycota > Sordariomycetes > Amphisphaeriales > Sporocadaceae > Pestalotiopsis > Pestalotiopsis fici. The sequence continues at coordinate 938,074 of NW_006917092.1, read as the reverse complement.
GTCGGCAATCCGAGGGGCTGTCTGCGATTCTGACCCTAATGCTGCTGCTGCTGCCTCGACTGGCACGCAATCGACGGCCGGACGGGTAGGATCATCAGTTGCAGAATGGGAATGCTGTTGCTCAGATGCTGCCTGAATCTCAGGCCCTGGAGTGGTGATGTCGAGAGGTAAAGTCGCTGGTGAAGAAGCATGGCTCAACAAGCTGCACGGCAGTTGATGCCGCAAACATTTACTACAGGGGCGTTGCTCGTCGCACTATCATTCTCGGTTGAGCTTTGATGAGACACAGACAAGTCGTTGAAATCGTCAAAACGCGACGGGCGCAGTGTCAACCTACCTTGATATGGCGTTCCTTGCATTGCACACATCCATTTCGAGATTTCCTGTGTCCGAGGCGTCGTTGGCGACGAGTATCCATTGTAGGGACCGAAGTAAGTACGCCAGGGAGAAGATTGTGAGGGCGGGCTGCGGGAGCGCATCGTATCCGGGAATACGAATCCGATGACGAGTGACATGCGTGCATCCCAAACTGCGCTAGTCGGCTATTTAGCGTGACTTTGGACCTAGCTCTGAACTAAAGAAGGTGGGGGCAATTGAATGGTGCTGCTCAGCTAGGCGTACAACCCACCGACAGCTCACTATAAATGTAGGCCCACTTGCCAGCCCGCTACCAAGACCATAACACCTGCTCAGTGCCTGGCTCGGAATGACAGCACCTTGGGAATTCTGGTTGCCTGAAGCTATTTTGGAGTGATTGAATTTTACGCCGCTTTCCGAGCAAACCGTCCTGAGCATCCTTTCAATTGGGACAGTTGCCCTGTCTTTTGCTTGGAGAGTCTTTCTCAGACTTGCAGGATATCTACACAGGTACCTAGTACGCTTAGCTGAATCTATCTCTACGCTAAAAACCAACGTACACAGCTTGTCTACATCTTATTCAAACTCTGAGGTGTCATTTTTATACAATAAAGCATTCTGATATCGAATTGACAGACATTGTGACAGCAACAAAGGCGTCTAATGGTAATAAACCATGACAGCTTGAACCAATTCGTATACCAGGGAAACCGTCGGTATATTTTTTTTAACTTACGGACAATCCTCCATCATTTCTCCATCCTTTCTCCCCTCCAGACCAGCAAACATGATACTTCAGAGAGAAAAAAGCTATGGAGCGTCTAAAAAGGGAAAGGCGCACACTGGGGGGGAAAGGGGGAACTACACGTCTCAAAGTTTTTTGAAACACTATTATCACGAGTAATATTTACTCGCATACCGTCTGTCCCAAGATTGCTGATGTAGCACTTATTACTGTCCAGGTCAAAGTCTGCTTGGTTGCAATTAATGTCATGGTTGCAGGTGTCGATGCACGCAAAATAGTCGACTGCCGTGTCGTCAATGTACACATAATTGAACCGGAGACTGTTGCTACCGCATATAACAAAAAAGGTGCACCCGCAGCCGTCTCCTCCCTAATGATTCAATGAAAGGTCAGTATATAAAACTCCAGTCAATATTTATCTGTCTCTTGCGCATAAAGAGATAAAAGAAACAGAGGAAGAGGAGGAAATTTGGAAAAAGATAAGGTTGAAATACTAACCGGCGCTGGTCCGGTATAGGCATCCCCATCCGCGGCAGTGACTGTGGCACCACCGGGGGCAGTGGATGTGCTTGTAGACGTGGTCGTTACTGTCGTAGTGATCGAAGTTGTTGCAATAAAGGTAGTAATTCCCGTGGTGATCGACACGGTCGGGGTCTGAGTCGTTGTGCTGGTCACTGTCGTAGTCGTAGTGCCCTAGCGGCACCTGATTTTGCAAAATAAAAAGACTTGATACATGAGTTTCCGGTATATGCTGTTCCGGGCGACCGGTCCACAGTAATGACAAGGCTCAAAAGTTTCCATGTCATGGCCATCTCGGTTGGTCGATGCGGCACGAACCTGACAGTGTCAGCAGGACCAACAACAAATGCACGAGAGCAGGTTTTCATTTCCCAAGACTCACTGATTTATTGAATGCGTGGCAACTCCATAACATTATTCTTGTCGCCACTACCTCCTATCATCCCAACACAACAATCTGGCCACCTCCTGGATTGTGGCATCTTTTGACAAAAGGTTCGTCATGCTGATTGAAGCATGAAACGGTTGCTGGATCCAGGACTGGAATTCACTAGCAATTATGCTCTCGATGCTCAAAACGTCAAGACTTGTGTCATAACGGAGCCCATCGCGAGGAATCTATAACGGCTGGCTGACCCGCGCAACAATTTGGCTCTGGATATAGTCAGTCGCGTCGACAGTATCGCCGTTCGCCACTACGCAGCAGGTGCCGAGGGCTGCAGCTATTCGCCTCAGAACATTATCCTAGTTCTTAACCAGGGCGCAACGTGAGTCATATTATTTGGGTTCGCTTAGTAAATCCCTCGAGTCTCTCGTATCGGTATCCGTAAGAATAAAAATGGGGCTTCGGACCTGTCTTAATACATATATCGAGAGGTCTTTAAGCGCGGCACAAACGAGCTGGTAGATCTCGTATAGAGCCTAGATAGATGCCACGTGGATAATTGCGGACGCCAGATCTTGTGCCTGCTGGACATGGCACAACTCGTCTGCGTCCCGAGAAGAGGTAGGATCTGCATTTGTGTCTAGCAAGACCAGGAAGTCGAAGTCGTTAAATTAATTACGTGCTGTTCTCGCCTATTCATGTCCTAGATACGACTTTATCATCCATGGTCGAGTTAAGCTACCGAGTGTACACTGCTATGGAACCAAGTCTAATTGTCGGTTTCTTGGTACAAAAAAAGTAAAGTTCAGGTACTTTGAGATTATACGAATGAAGCGTGATGTTCATTTCTATTCTCGCTGAATAACACCACAAGTCCCAATCTCGCGGGACGTTTATGTCTCTGATCATTTATTGCTTGAACATAACTCAACCCAGTTTTCTGTTTCCATTTGATCTATTAAATGAGTTCCAGGGGCTAATCTATTCTTTTGTGTGTGTTACCGGCATTCCCTTCGGCTCAAACTTGAGATCGGCAATGTCCGACTCGTCCAGAATCTTGACGCGCATGCCGCGGATGTCCGGGCGTTCCAATAGACGCTCGTAAATGACCCCAAAGTCGGACGCTCGCACGACACCGTGGGCATCCGCGTCGTCGTCGACCTCGACCCGGTACGCGAGGTACAGCTCGTTGAAGCGCACATTGGTCTCTTTCTGCTCCTGCGCTGCCACTGCCGACATGCTGAACAAAGCCCCCTGGGCGATCGCAGGCATCTGGTACAGACCCCAATCGCCCTGGGCGCCCGTGCAGATGGTCCAGGTGCTCTTGGGGTTACCCTGCGCGATGAGATACGGGACCGTGGCGCGGTAGGCGACTATATGTAAATTGTTTTAAGTCAGTTGATGCATTTGCTGCGATGAGCGTAGTAGATCACAAATCTTTTCACTGCAAAGGGCACACGGGCTTCCGCAGAAGACATGAGAAATTGGGAAAAAACTTACGGAAATTCACCTCGACGCCATAGGTCATCTGTTGTCGGAAGTATTCAAGAGATATGGTCGATAAATCACGTTGAACATAATCACCGCCACCTATAAAAGACTGTCAGCCACCACCCCGCGTGAAAGGCGGCAAAGCGAAGTAGAAGGGACGGCATGCGCATTAAAGGCTACTCTTTTTTCTTCTTTTCAACTTTCTTCTTCGGAGACTTACCAGAGGAGAAAACGTGTTGGAAGGAGGGCAATTCGCCCGTCTTGACCCGGTCAACGACGCTCTGAATGCCGCCATCCGACATGACATCAACCTCGACCGTGGTGACGCCCTCGCGCGTCCCGAGGTACTTGTACAGCTTCTCGGCAGACGCCTGATTGCGCACCAGCGCCAGGACCTGACGCTTGGAGCGCAGCACGGCGATTGCCATGGACACGCCGATATTGCCCGTGGCGCCAACGAGGAGGACTGTTTCGGTACTCATGGTTGAAGAGGTTTTTGTTTTCACTTGTATGATGGGTGGAATCGATCGTCGTCCCTAGTGCGCACTCTGATAAAGACAGTAAGGGTTCAGATGCATGAACTGCAAGTCGTGCTAATAGTTGGCAGGATGACTTTCAAAAGAAATACATATATGCATATAAAATTATACTGTGGTATTATGGCGAAACCGACCAATGAGGTGACACCGTTATACCGGACATTTCATTATTGTGCGAGCTTACAAATTTCCCCGGTGATATTGACCAATAAGATTACACCTGGTTCCCGGACATTTCACTAAGTATTGTGCGAGCTTATGAATCACCCCATATTCGGCATAGTCGCCCAGCTTCAATCGATCAAGTATTCGGTAAGTGCATAATTTTGAGTTTGGCTTATAAATATAGTGGAGGTTCACTGGGTGCGGTTCCAAAGCCATTATGCGTCTTATACCCGCTTTTGAAAGCGGAGTAGTGTGACTGAGCCACCTGGTAGAGCCAGTCAAAAAGAATATAATTCAAGAGACTAACCCGCGGCTTATAAATTCTAGAAGGGTGAATTGGTCGGTATCTTGAAGTTAATATCAGCGACTTTTTTGACCGAATGGTGGGCGCTATCCGTCCGCAGTATGTCATATCCCCATCAGCTCAGCTGAAACAAGGTTGTTTATTGAACGGTTAAGAATATACATTTATTTGTCCCGCGCACTAACGGCAAGGACAATCTAATCACTTATCCAACGGACAGAAGAAAACACCAAATTTAGAAAGAGAATAATGAAACCAAGCATCTTGTAAGGACGGAGAGTGGTGCGTGAATACAGGTACACGGAGGTCACCAGGAGAAAGAGAAGTGGATCAAAACGAATAAATGGATCTACCAAGCTACAAATACGAAGAGTAGTGAATCAGCTGGTTCTTTCAATCTTAGTTATGGTAATGCGAAGCTATGATGAGTGACTAAAAGAAGAAGAAGGCGAAACAGTCAGAGTGGCTAATGGAGGGTTTGTACTAGTACCAAGGGTAGCGCATCTTCAACCAAACTCTCACAAGACAGTTCTTGAGAATTGACTGGAAACTTTTGCGATAATATGGCTTTTATATAGGACGGTCCGCATGGTCGGTTGCACCTCGGGTATAGGACTTGCCCTCGCTAAGCGCATAATTGAGAACCGCGTTCCAGAGATCACGCCATTTATCTGTCTGGCTTTTGTCAAGCACCATACCAATGCCTCAAGGCAGATCTGATCCGCTAATGCGTCTTGGAATATTAGTCAAATAATCTTACCCCGTTGGTTACGCTCCCTCCTCGAAGCAATCCGCCGTAGAAAGGTCACTCGCTCATCGCGTCCTTTCAACAATGAAATAATGCGGGCAGGGTCATCAAGAGCCAAGAAAGACATTTGTGGCTTTTGTAGCATGAACATCTGCGCATTTTTGTACCCAAGAGCCATGATCTTGTGCACGATATCATCAGGATAGTCCTTTGCGTCGAGGAAGGTAATAGCGGCTCGCGTGGGGATGTTGATCCCATGGAAGTAATCTCGTAATATGCCGCTGCAGACTGACATTGATTCGTCTTGCGATGCATCTTGTTCCGTCTTGCCAACCTCTCGTGGCAGCGCATCCCTAAAAGAAACGAGAAACGAGACACTGGGCTGGCACTTCTGCCTTCGAGCCATAGAAGTCCCAATAACCTAAGAACGCTCCGAATACGGCATATGCGAACTGATCAAATGCTAGTCTCATTGACTAGATTCCCAATGACGCCTGTCTGGCTAGTGGTCTCCCATAGTGCTTCAGATGGGCCAACGAAAGTGATCAATACACCCCTTGGCTGTCATTAATGCCTCTGTGGGAGAGACCGAGGATCAAACGTCCTCCCTGGCCGCACTTCCGGATCTTGGAAACTATGAGTGTGAGCCTCGATGCCTGTCATTAAGATTGGCGATGAGCAACATCAGCTAGTCATGTTGCTTCACTTTCACTCGGCCGGCCGTTCTAAGCCAGGCTGGAGCATTCGCGTCTCATCCAGCGAGGCTGGAATACGGCGCGTTATGAAAGTCGCGCAGTAACCGAGCATCCCGATAATTGCGAAAGGTGGATTCCAGGCCTGGGCTGCTGGATGAAACAGCAACTTACGGCTAGCCTCGAGAAATTCGGAGTCAAACGGTTCTGTAGCACAGTGGTACCCACCCATTCAGCAGTTACAGTGGTTGTTTTAGTGGGCTTACAGTGGCCCGACGGGGCAATTCTAAATCAGAAGGTTCCAAAGCCACATAAAGAGTACAATCAAAGAAAATCCCTTCTATTATGATTGATTGAGCATTTCAACAACCGAGATCCTAATGTACCTGCCTTGGGATTTTGTGAAAGTGATTCATCATGAATCAGTATATCTGTATGCACCGAAAAGCACACATGCTTACTTACACAATCAGATTCATTAAAAAAAAACACTAGGTCTTAGCAGCAAATTCAGGGCTTTCAAGCTCCAACCAAGCACGACGAGAAGCTCGATTGGCAACCCCTTGGACTTTTCAAATCGACATTGGTCCTATCGAGGTCTCACATAACCATGCTGCCAGGCTGGACCACGAGTTTGATTTCCTACTAATAGATTGATACTTGACATAAGATGTGCTAGCGAGGTATCCGCCTCCCCACGGCACTTGTCCTGGCGCACAGCACCATTCCCCCACAGGCCGGCGATACTTCCGGCAGCACTGCCGGCCTTTCTGGATAGACTTTTGCCGTAAACGGCAACGGCTGGGCAGATCACTTGTCACCAACTCGCTGCGTCCTCTAGGTGGATTGAATGGAGTATGAACAAGGAAGGACGATTAAAGACTGGGTTTGGATGTGACGATGGCTTCCCAACCCATGCAAGTCCATGCAGTGGCTATCAAACAGCATATGATCTTGGAGGGAATTCCAACGAGCCTATTAGATCCATACCGACATCATTATTAATAGTGGTCTTTATTGGCTTTTCAGAGACTCGGGCTTGCCTATAGACATCTACCTAGGTTAGATGATCGGACCGGAAATTGCCGTCGAGATTTTCGCAATCGTGTCGAATTCGTCTTGGGGAGCTCTGCCCAGGCCGCATTCCGTGGCAACACCATATCTCTTCCCTTTTAGATGACGGGCGGCGACTTCCAGTCGCTTGCGCGAGCCATCTTCATCGTGAGGATGCACCAGGCCGATGAAAAATTCCGTGTCACTGCCAGTTTTCAAGCCCTCCAGCGGCTGGAAATAGGCGTCATCGTCTCTATCTCTGGGGACGGGGAAATGCACCCAATTGATCGGCCGGCCCGCTTTTTGCGCAACTGAATTCGTGATTCTTACAATGTCCTCCGTGTCCTTTGGCTGAATAAAGTGCTTGTGCTTCATGTCGCCGTAACAAATGTGCATGCCCACCTCCACACCTGGCGCCACACTGCCCACCAATGCGGCAATCCTTTCCACGGAACCTTCAAAGGCGTCGTCATTCCAGTACTTGTCGAAATGAAAAATAACTTCGCCGGGAGGGGTCTGAATCAGCATTGTCTCGGCGGCCACATCGACCTGCACCGCCAAGTCCTCGTGTGGGATCTCGGCCTCGATGCGCTTCAGACACCCGAGCAGAGCCTCGGTGTAAAGGGGTTCAATGGCGGCCGCAAACTCGGCCCGCAAGAGGGACATGACGCAGTACACGGTAGGCAGACACACCAGGAACCGAACGCCCTGGGGAATCGTGCCCTCGGCGCGCAGCCGCTTGAACTCGGCGTAGCTCTCGAGGGCGAAATCGTCATACTTGGGTTTGAGCGGGGGCATGTTCTTGACCACCTCTGCAACCTCGGCCGGGGACGCCCTCTGTTGGGGCACGACGGTATCCCCGTCGTCCTTGTACTGCTCCAAGACGACGGGGGAATGCGAAAATACATCGCGCTGCCAACCGGTGAAGCTCCAGCGCGTCGCGGGTTCGCCGTCGGGTAAGCGGCGGAGGCGAGAAGGGAAGGCAGAGACGCATTTCCTGAAGGAGTCGGCGGCGGTCTGGGCGCCGCAGATGGATCCCACAAGGTGGACGCCCACGGGTGATGATGGAGCCATGGTGGTAAAAGTATATGAATATGGAACTAGTAGATCAAATTTCGTCTCACTAAAAGAATAGAGCAATGTAAGAGGTCATGGACCATATTGTGTTCGTAGAATGTTATTGGAATACTTCTTGACGACGGTTATATCATTGATTGCGTTAGTCCAAGTAAAGCTTTGTTAAATTCTGGTATAGGATATTCATGCTACGACCAAGTGTCAATTGTCCCACGGCCATCTAAAATCAGGACAACGAGGAGTTCGGGATCGGGCATTTGGATATTTCACCGGTTTAAAATTAACCGAAGCCGATACAAGGACATCAATTAGGCTTTTCCTCAGCCAGACCATGTTTTGCCGGATTTCTATTCGGTGAACGTTTGGGAATATGCATCTTTGTTTTTCTGCCAATGCCCACTTTGACCAAGCGAGACGGAAGTTTCGTTTACCTCCAAAAAGAAATGCTAAATGAGCCTTACTCAAAATGCTTCCACGCATTATTCGCGTATTTCAGTTTCCCCTGGCAGGACTCAGTAGCGCATATATACATCTGCTTGCTGCTCAACCGCGAGTGCTACCTATAGATACAAATGGGTTGAGAGGATCGAAACCATCATTCTGCCCTGACAAAATGGGCCACCCATCGAAAAAGTCGGTGGGAAGAGACGACGTTGAAAGAGACGGAAATACAAGGTTGGATCCGGGATTTTGTATTTCATTTGAATGTGGCATTTCAAATGTGCTGTCAAACCCAAAGCCTTGGGCGACAGTGGAGCCTCCAATAAGTGTAGACATGCTTTGCTGTTGTTGTGATGAATCCGTCTGATCTCCAACGCCTAGTAAGCGGTTTAGGCGTGAAATGCTGGGCGGGAGTGTGGGGATTTGATTGCTAGGTGCGAGAGTAGTAGTAGGAGGAGGAGACAGCTGTTGATCCTGAATCATTTTGTCAGTATCATATTTTCCTCAAGATGTGGACGTGCAAAAGGCACATTTCTAGCACTAATACAAGCACACGATACTCACATTTGAGTGGGCCAGAGATCCCGAGGAGTTGTTGGTTGGCGAGCCCATTAGCAAGCTCTGGCCCATGGGTACGAGATCTGATTCGGGATTTCGCTGACGAGTCTGCTGCATGCATTGATCGATGCGACTGATCTGGACGCGGAGCTTGGCGCCAAGGCTAGGAGTGACAGCACGAGACTTTTCAATCTTTTCCAGAAAGTCGGCTAGAATCAGGAGGATATTTCTGACTTGCAAATATGACCACGCGGATAGAGGGGCTTGGATGGCGCTTCCAAGAACATGGCCGATGTGTGCCAAGTGGTGCAACTGTGGGGAACATTAGCAACAAGGACAAATAGCTGCGATTATCATTTGTCTTACTGAACCAGTACTAGATGCATTGAAAAAGCCGACGGGGACAGCTCCAAGTTCATCTAACAACTCGCTTGCTATAGCGCAACGTAAATGTACGTTGGGATTCTCAGCTCCAACAAGAAGCATCTTGAGATTGTTCGTGGTGAGGAGAATATTGACGGCTGCGATACTGCATTAGTATTATCCAACCTAGACCAAGATGATGTCTTGAGGCACATGTCTGCAAGATTGAACCTTACACATGTTATTTGGAGGCGAGACTTACCAACAAAGCCGCATCGATCCTTTTGTGGATTTCCAGTCATGGCCTTGACTGTCCGAAGTTCCTGCGGCAAGTCCCTGTGCAACGTGGTGATTAGGTGGAGTATATCAGATGCAAAGTGATGCGTAGGCCGGACACGGGCAAGAAACGAGTTCAAAGTCCCTCTGGGCTCTTCCTCTGGAACCTGCTGCCATGCTCTTAACTGCGTGTCCATGTTTTCATAAAGCCGATACAGGTCTGTACAATAATTCCAGCCTCGAAGAAACGAGACGCGATCTGGCCTCAATCGAACAAATGTTGCAGAGATGTCCTCGTCATCAAATACCTCAGCTGGATATAATACAGTCGTCTTTGCTTCGCGTTGCCGAGATGGCAGGCCGAAATTAGTTGCTAGATATTGGTCCTGCTGATACACGCCCCAGAACTAAAGGAAAACTCAGCATTGTCTCGTATACGTAATCCTCAATTTCTCGCTCACCAGCCTACGTCGCTCTTGCTTTTCGATCTCTGTCAGTCCCGCTGGCCAATTGGCTTCTGCATAAAAGCCATGCATAATCGAGAGAGTAGTGTAGTCACCAAGATGGGCAATAGTTGATTTGAGCTGGCCATTTTGAAGACAAACAGACGCCAGTATGGCATTCGCCCTCATCGCCTGGCAATAGTCGGTAGCAGTGGCCATGTCCCTCGGCAGAGCTTTGACCGCTGCCGCATAGCATTCGGATGACAAGGCGTCAACCCTGGAGCGGACATGGTCGAGATGTGAGGGGCCAGGCACGCCGCTGTATAGACGTCCCGCCGTCAGGGCGCAGACAGCCATGGTAACAACAAATATCCCCCAATCAGAGCGGTAGAGTTGTTGACGGATCTGAGACTGAAATGTAGGCCAGTGGAAGTATGGTCGTCTAGAGTCATAATCAGCACCGATGGAGCGAAACCAAACCTACACGTACATGGGATATATAGTGTGATGAAAAACCTCGACAAGCCCCTCAATCACATCAGGCTTGATCGAGTCTTCATACAATGAGTAGCCATGGGAAAGGCCCGGAGAGTTCACGTTGGCTTCGTCATTGTTTGCCCGGATGCTTCTCGAAGCTAAAGATGGCCCACTGGGAGTCCCAACCGAAGGATCAGCGGCCATGTGGTCCATGCTCCTGGGTGAAGGCTGCTGGACCGATTGCCCGTGGTTTATAGCGGTTGGCGGCGGCGGTTCGGCGCGCCGTGACCCGCGAACCGGAGGCTGACGAGAGCCATCAGTAAGTACGCTCAATCAAGTTGAAGAAACTGGAATAAACCCACCCCTCGTCGCTTTATTGGTCTGTTGTATGTGCAGTCAACTGCCTGTTCCTCGCAACGCCGACAAGTGACACCGATGATACCAGGCGAGCACTAGACCATGACATGAGCTCCTTGATTAGGGCCGTGGCGGCGGCAGATGCGTAGATAGAAGAGCAATCACCTTGCAAGCATTTTGATTGCATCGGTCACAGGCACGCTGAAACTTTCAATTAGCACAAGCAACATCAAACACCAAAATTGAGACACTCACAATGTTTCGCTTGCGTCGAGATCCATCGCTCCCTGTCACAGCTGTAGAGGATAGGTCGCGATCGAGTGCATTGACATTGACCTCGGCATTAGAGGACATCGTGTCCAGCGTCTAGCAGGAGCCTCGACGAGAAGAGCCTGACCAACCCAAAGAGAAGGCAACACAGGCGTGGTTCAGAGAGAGCATTGAACTGGTAGGTGGAACGAGGGACTAGATAGGTAGGCAAGCAGAAAAAGTGAAGTTTGGCCTATTCTATCGATCAAATGACCTCGTATATGTATAACCTTGACACTGATCCACTGGATGCTGTAGCTCAAGCAAAGTCAAACCAAGATCCCGATCCTGCCCCATGCGGGTGCTGAGAGGGGAGAGGCTAACCCCCGCAATCCCCGCATTACCATCCCTGTTAAGCCCTGCAAAGACCTAACCATTCGGCCCATTTACCAAGGCCTTGCCCCGTAACTGGTGCGAGTGCCCTGTAACTCCTTGCAAGCTATCCTCATCTCGTCACCAAACAACTTTCACCAAAGAGAAGCGCAATGCACCCCATGAGAGTCAACAGGAAGGTACATAATTGACTGCCTAGTTCAGTATATCAAATATAATCATAGTCTGAAAATCAATATTGGGTCGCGCAATGTTAGCATTGTCAACTCCCAAGCCTCGGGGCATAGTTCCTTTAGAGGTCGAGTCTCACTGCGTAGTGGGCCCAAGTTGCATCAAATTACCACCATGCCCTAGAGTATGCATAGCACAGTATCTATCCAAAGCCTGTATGTATGCTAGACATGATATACACGAGCTGCCGCCACGGGAAATGGGGGCAGGATAGACAGAAGAGGAGGATCCAAATGGCGTCCAGTCGTGAAAGATTTAGGTTTGCTCTTATTAGTGGATTATATGATGTGTATGAGGTTACAGGCGAAATAGCTCGTACCCGCACCATGTGCAAGCGATCAGTGAGTCAAGGGACTGACAGGAGACTGCTGCAGCAGCTCAATTGAAGAAGAAGAATACCTCCCACTTCTTGATCGTGCTGAGAAGTGCATCTCGTATTGCTCTTAAAGCTTTACGCGAAAAGCCGGGGAGTCGAAGACCCTTCCCTCTCACTCTTTTTTTGTTCCCCTTTGCGGGGAAGCACGGAACCCTTGTCATCTCGCTCCAGATCTACACTACAACGGTCTTTCTCCAGGTTCTTCTCTCGGCGATATTTTGCCAGCAGTTTTTTTTTTTTTTTTTTTTCAAAGAGATGAGGTAGTATTGGCGCTGTACGCAGTGTCAAACGGGGATAGGTGGGCCGCAACTGTTGAGGTACGGTTTGATCGAGGGACCAAGACATGGACAGCTCTGAGTAGGTATGTAGCAAAAGATCACACAATGGCGCATGTCAAGTGTATAATCACTCAAGAAAGACATATATGTAATTTTGAAGGGCAAGAATTACATAAGGTATAATTTTGAATTAAAATTTTAAGCTTAACATGCGGAAAGTCGTACAAGCCATAGAGAAGGGCCTTGCATTAAACGTCCAGCATTTATGTCACTATAGGGACCAACCCGCGAGCACTACAAACTTAGCGTACGCACGTCCTAAGCGGCAAGCGCCGACATCCAGTGAGCCAACTCTTACACCCGCAGATTTGCAATGTTATCATTCCAAAGCCCGAGCTTATAGTGAAGCTAGGGGGAAAGGGACTCGATGGTAGGCATGGCAGGCTATGGAGTTGATGCAGCAGGATGGTTGTGGTTGGTTTGCAAGATTGGGCCGGCTGATTGGTAAGATTACCATCTAGTCACCTCTAGCCTACATCCCGACATGCACCCATCTACCTGTTCGGATAATTATTTCTGGGGTAGGACATTACAGTTCATAGTTTGGTGAACAGTAGTGTTCTATTCACTCCTCTATTTAAGGAATCCCGTTGCTGTCACGATGTGAATGCAGATGTTCAAGTCGCCTTCGCTTCTTGCTTGATTCCCAACGCTACCTTATGTATTGAGACACACTCTCGACCTATCGACCCAATATCTTGTGAATACTCGTCATCATGTTGTCCGGCATGTCAATAATAGCATTGCTGGCATTGGCCACCTTCAGCCAAGTTGCTCCGGTATTGGCAACATATCCGGCGGAATGCACCGAAGAAAATATACAAGTACGAAGAGAGTGGTATGTGTTCTATACCCATCTTTAGCAAAGCCTCAAAGCTCAAAAAATGGATAGGTCAAGCCTGGCACTGGAGGATCGTAAAGCATATATAGACGCGGTGCAGTGTCTGATGGATAAGCCCTCCCAGCTGGACCCAACAGTGTACCCGGGGGCAAAGAGCCGACATGCCGACTTTATCGCAACACACATCAACTATACCTTTACCATCCATCTCGACGCCATCTTCCTGCCCTGGCACCGAGGGTACGTCCGGCTGTATGAGAAGGCTCTCCAAGAAGAATGCGGATTCAATGGTACCCAGCCGTACTGGGACTGGCCCGCCTATACGGACAAGCCTCTGCGCGAGTCGACGCTGTTTGATGGCAGCCCGTACTCACTCGGGAGCGACGGCGTCTTCACCAACGAGACTCTCTATACGGGACCCAACCAGACCTACCCTAGTGGCACCGGGGGTGGCTGCGTCTTCGCAGGTCCCTTCATGAACTATACTACGCCCTACCGCGATTTCCCACAGTCTCTGATTACCGACAATGTCAATGGTTCTTTGCCCTCTGATTCTTTTGACTACTCCCCTGGCTGCTTCAAGCGTAACCTGAATGACTATGCCCTCCGGGTGAATAACAACTACAGCAGTATTGCCGAACTTTTGAACCAGACCACCATGGGCGACTTTCAGAACACTCTGTCCAGCCCGGAGGGCGCGAGTTGGTTCGGTCCTCACGGTGGTGGCCACTTTGCCATGGGCGGCGTGGGCTCGGATCTGTTCACCAGCCCCACGGATCCTGCCTTCTTCCTGCACCATGCCCAGGTCGACCACGTGTGGTGGCAGTGGCAATCCGCAGATCTAGAGGCGAGAGCATTTGCACTCAACGGCACCATGACCTTGTCCAATGTTCCTCCGTCGCGGGACTTGACGCTTGGCGACTATCTTACCTGGGGACCGTTGAGTGATGACAAGCAGGTCAAAGATCTGATGCTGCCTTATGAGGGCCCTTTTTGTTATCGGTACGAATGATTGGGAGAGTCATCGTGGCTGATGGGAAAAGATCCGTGGTTTTCCTTAGCATACAGTCTGAGTGCGCACTTCTGCTGGCCGACAACAAACTCTTGATTGGCGCATCTCCTGGGCAATTTTCTCATTCCCCCCACAAGCAGTAGTATATCATGTAGCATAGGTCTATCAAGAGCAACTCTGCGTCAACTAGTGCTTCGAATGCAATGCCTGCCTCGGACGCCATGCTAATTCATCTTGCGCCCAATGTTTGGAATGCATCTGACAATGGGCACTACTGAGGGTGGAAAAAAGAGGGGGAAAAAAAACACACGCGCCGGTGTAAATTTGAGCTACATGAAACTTTCCACCGTACAAGTGAGCAACAAATAACACGATGTGCGTGTGTTCGAGTTGCTGGAAGTGCATGTCCGTTAGCTTGTTGGAAGATCCCAAGCTGTGTACTGGGATATTTAGCCGGAACCCTGTAGTGTCGCCTGTAAAGTGGCCCTAATGCACTGTAATGACAGCGTTACTACCGCATACAGTTGCGCTGTGGGGCGCTGGAGATAGGGCGATTGGATGTGGTGTAGTGTTTCTCTCGTGATTACATTGATAATTGTGTGTGTAGTATACATGCCTTTACATTTTAATAGGAATACGTATAAATGAAATAGCTTGATATTTGAATTGCAGTCCACTCTTCAAGATTCTGCCCCAAACCCCCAATATGACGTCCATTAACAACCAATGTCGAGAATCAGTAATGCCAGCCGACGGAACACAGATTGGGAGCTCGAAAGAACAGCCAAGTACGGAGGAGCATGCAACGTCCTCAGCAGACCCAGATAACGTCGACTGGGAGATATGTGACCAAAACCCAAAGAATTGGTCATTGCGGCGAAAATGGATCATGATATCTGTTGTCTCTGCAAACACTTTGCTGACGGCGCTGGGCGCAACAATACCAGCGCCAGGTGTGCCAACCTTGATGCAAGAATTTCATTCCGACGGCAACCTCTTGCAAAGCTTTGTGATTTCGGTCTATGTTCTCGGTTTTGCACTCGGTCCACTCTGTAAGCTTAATTTCCCCTGTTCTTTGAGCCCGACCATGCTGATTCGGCCAGTAATTGCACCACTATCGGAAGCATATGGTCGACAACCAGCGTACCTCGTTGGTAACGGAGGCTTCCTGATATGGAATATCGCCTGCGGATTTGCGCCAAACATGGCTTCAATGATGGTTTTTCGTTTCCTCGCCGGCAGCTTTGGTGTCGCCCCATTTGCTTTGGGAGGTGGCACGATTGCCGACATGGTACAGCCCGCTCAGCGAGGGACCGCCATGGGTATTTGGATGGCCGGGCTGACGGTTGGTCCCGTCATCGGACCCACGATTGGAGGCTTCGTGAGCGCCTACCTGGGATGGAGGTGGAATTTTTGGATTCTTGCCATCATGGCGGGTACCGTTTTGCTAATCAGCGCCATCGTTGTGAAAGAGACCTTTGCGCCGGTGTTGCTTGCCAGAAAAACAAAGAAGCTCCAGGAAAAGACGGGACACTCAAACTTGCAACCGCGTCTTCAGAAAAACGTCACTGCGAGACATCGCCTTTGGCTTTCTATTGTTCGACCCACGAAGATGCTGTTTACTTCACTGATCCTGTTTCTGCTTTGTCTCTACATTTCACTGGTTTATACTATTATGTTTATGTGAGATTTCTTTCGCCGCGCATAGCTCCAATACTAACAAGGACATGAGTTTATTCACAACGTTTACAGAGGTCTTTGAGGGCCAATATGGGTTTTCTACAGCGATCTCCGGACTTGTCTACTTGGGCTGGGGCGTGGGATCCATCATTGGCCAGGCCTTGTACACCCTTTGGACCAACCACTTTGTGTCCCAACGTCTCGAGAAGGGCAGCTTTAAGCCGGAGGACCGACTCCCGCTAATGGTACCCGGTGGTCTACTCTTATCTCTGGGCCTCATTTGGTATGGATGGTCTGCTCAAGCCCAAGTTCATTGGATTGTTCCCATGATAGGAACAGCCTTTGCTGCAATAGGGCTGACTATTGTGTTTGTGAGTCACGAGTTGCCTGAGAAGATAGTATGACAGGCTTACTAACGTCCTGGTAGACGGCGCCTTTGGCATATCTCATTGACGTGTTCACGACCTATGCGGCCTCTGCAATAGCAGCAAATGTGATTCTAAGATCCATCTGCGCTGCTATTATCCCACTCTGCGGCCAGAGCTTGTATGACAAATTAGGTTTAGGTTGGGGTAATACGCTTCTGGCACTGCTATCGCTGGCGTGTTTGCCCATAACCCTACTATTCTATTACCGCGGGGAGAGAATTCGGACGAAATATCCGGTCAAACTATAACAAAATGGTCATTTGCCGTGGAGCCCAAGTTGAACTGTCTTAATGACTAGGGTCACAGTCAAGATCAGGGATCGATGAGAAGAATGCAGTGAGTTGTAGCATAGAAGCCAATTCGGGGTCAGCGTAAACGTTACATACAGAGTCATCACCGTAGGAGTAATTCACAGAAGACAAAGCATTTGGTCATGCATCCAGATTCAACCTGGTCAATTACCCATGCTCTGCAGATCTCTCCCCAGTGATTATGCTACCGAGCTACCCACTGGGCCCTCAGTGACCAGCATGCTATCACACCGGAGAATTGGAGATCAAGTGGGACCGCCGGCTGGACATTCGGGATAACGTCTCGGTCGCTTATTCCGACATCCCTGTTACCCCGGAACGACGATTGAAATGCATGCAGAAAGCCGATGCGGAATGTGACGTTAAAGATGTTGAGGATAGTGGATCGCTGCATGAAGTACTACAGGAATCCGCGGCAAATTAGCTGAGGAGAGCGTGATGGGAGGTCGTGGGTCAGGTATCTATTGTCTCATCACATTTCACAGGCAAAACAGGGACCGGGAGATGAACCAGAGACATTGAGCAGAGGAGTAGCCAGTGAAGCAATCATGAACTACCCAGAACCAAATCAAGTGAGGACTTTGGGTGTTGGGACTTTGGTTGAAGCTATAGAAACTGATGTACTATAATATGTGGGCTAGTACCCCTGGTGTGTCGTTCTCATAGCACACGCAAGAACACCTTTTTCATGATACACACCTAGATATATACCTTTCATTGAAAACGACTTCGTAGGAGCAACAATGTCGACCTCATTTTCTTCAATCCCATTAGTTGACTTTGGTCGGCTAAAGAACCCCCAAACGAAGGAGGCTGAGCTGGCGGTTCTTCGTGATGCCATCTTTCATGTCGGATTTCTCTATCTTGTAAATAACGGCGCCGAGGTAAGAAGTCATGAACACTAATCTTACTGCCGAATAGATTCTTAACTTCTTCTTTGAGCTAGGCTTTGATCGAAGAGGCTCACGAGCGACTGCCCGAAATCTTTGCCATCTCCTCCAAAGACAAGAACCATATCGACATGCTCAAATCTCCGTCATTCTTGGGCTACACGTCTTTGGGAAGGGAGACTACCGCCAAGGTCATTGATATGAGAGAGGTAGGGATGCGATCACTGCCATGATAGAAGGCTTCTAACAAGTTGACTCAGCAATTTGACTTTGGATCAGAGTGCTCCGAATACAAGGATGGAGACCCATTTTGGCAAATGCTGGAAGGCCCAAGCCAGGTACTGCAGCAGTTATTTTGATCCTCTATCCAGTACAAATTTTAATGACCGTGTTCTTAGTTTCCCAATGCATCTGTGCGGGACCTGGTTCAGAGGTACATGGGAGCCATGGAAAGCGTGAGCAAGGAGTTTGTGGGCTTTGCTGCGGAAAGCATTTCCCTCCCCAGAAATACCTTTGAAAGCTTCATTGGCAAAATGTCACGGTTGAAGTTTGTCAAATATCCCCAAGCCCCGCCAGGTTCCCAAGGGGTCGGTCCTCATAAAGATTCCATTGGTCTGTTCACATATCTGGCGCAGGACAATGTTGGCGGTCTGCAGGTTCTCAACAAGTCTGGTGACTGGATAGATGCTCCACCCATCAAGGGCAGTCTGGTCATAAACATCGCACAAGGATTTGAAGCCATCACTGGAGGAGTTTGTTCGGGAACCACGCATCGTGTCATAGTAAGTCGCAAGGAATCCATTCAAAAACAAACCATGCCGGTTGATTGACTCTGCAAAGGCGCCGACGAGCTGTACACGATATAGCATCCCCTATTTCCAGGCCGTGAGGCTAGATCTCAGGCTACAGGACCTTGAGCAATCAGCTGCAAGCATAGTCGCCAGGATCCCCGTTTCCGAAGACAAGAAGAAGCGGGCAGTGGATGTCCCGAGTGAACTGATATCTCCGCAATACGCATGTGTACGTGTGAACTTGGCCGTTCCAATCATCGTTTTGATGCCAAAAAGACTAACATGTACCTATTGATTAGTTCAGAGAGGCGCAACTTCGAAATCGTATCTTCAGCCATCCAGATGTTGGGAAAAAGTGGTACCCAGGATTGTTTGAGCAGTATTCGCAGCAGCCGGTGGCGTGAGAACTCGGTCAGATAATGATGCAGGTCACGTGTGCAGGATCTATGAATTTGAACTTACAAGCTTAACGTAGTCGCATAGGTACATGGTATAATATGATAGCTTTCAGTACTTTGCAACACTGCAACTCGCCAGTCAAAGTAATAGTCACTTTCGCACTGCTCGTACAACAATGATGATTATACTAGGAGCCGACATACAAATAAAGAGCTATGTCCTACGAACACGGCTCCTGTTAGCTTTTGAAAACCGCTCCGCACTCATAGACATTACGGCGTAAATCATTCTACTTTAACACTGTACAATCTTTCATGATCTTGACGGGCACGAAACAACATTCATAGGATATTTACGAAGA
This sequence comes from Pestalotiopsis fici W106-1, assembly GCF_000516985.1. NCBI lineage: Eukaryota > Fungi > Ascomycota > Sordariomycetes > Amphisphaeriales > Sporocadaceae > Pestalotiopsis > Pestalotiopsis fici. Next base: position 918,784 of record NW_006917092.1, on the reverse strand, counting down.
TAGAAAATGGTCCTAGATATGCAATCCATATGTACTTGTCTCTAATGATAAATGCAACTGTCCTCCCTTCCGTAATGCCTTTGCGCACTCACTTCATAGTATGAACATTCTCTTTATGCTCCACTTCCGTAACTTCTTTCTCGTAGTCAATCTTCTGGCCACCAACACCGCCAAACAGCTCATCCATCTGGTCGATACGCAAACCTTTCGTCTCGTGAATGTAGAAAAAGGCATAGATGGCTGCGCAGATGAGCACACAGCCAAAGAAAACGTAGATACCGTATCCCATGCTCGTATACATGTAAGGCAGCGTCTTGGTCGTGACAAATGACCAAAGCCACACGTTCAGGGATGCAAAGGGTCCAGCGACGCTGCGCAGGCTTGGCGGGAAGATCTCCGAGGCAATGACAAGGGGGAGGCCATTGGCTCCAAACGACCACATGAAGCCAAATAAGAGGATAGCGGCCGTCGCACCCTTTCCCGCGGCAACCTCTGACGCGGTTTCCGGGACACCTTGTACAGGATACGCAAGACTCACGTAACCAGCAAGATAGTACATGCAGACCGAGCAGCCGACACAGGACACGATCCAGGGCCACTTTCGTCCAAATCTATCAATAAAGACGGTAAAGTAGATAATAGACGCGCCCGCCTTGATGACGCCGTAGATACCAGTCCACAACGTGGTATTGTATAGGCCAATGGACCTAAAAATGGTTGGCGAGTAATAGTTCACTGCTACCGCACCACACCAGGGTTGCCACATTGTGATCATAATGACCAACAGAAAGCGATTACGAACGCCCTTTTGTACTGACTCCTTGCACACACAGCGGAGATATTCGATGAATGACGCGCGCCTGCTATTGTCCGTTGTGATGGCACGTTCCAACTCGATCTGCGCCTTGACAAACGCGATATCTTCGTGGAGGTAAGGGTGAGATTCAGGCAAGTTGCGAATATATGAATATACCTTTAATGCCTCTTCATCTCTATCTTTCTTGAGAAGCCAAGTCGGGGACTCCCGTAGCCACGGAATTGCAAGGAGGACGATGCCAGGTGGGATCAGCTGAACTGCCATAGGAATCTGCCAGGCGATTGACTTTTTAGTGTCAATGGTTTGGTCGATGCCAAAATTGATCCAAAAGCCAACGAGCGAGCCGACTTGGTAAAAGCTCTCGAATAGGCCAGTCATGCGTCCGCGAATAGCTGGCGGGGACAGCTCCGAGATATACGTCGGAGCAACCGAGACGGCACCGCCAATCCCGAAACCACAAATGACTCGCCCGGCGTACATCATGCCAAGGTTTCCATTCGCCGCCGTACTTAGAATGGCACCCAGGACGAACAGGGCATTGCTTCCAGCGAGTGAGCTTTTCCGGCCGAGGTAGTCTAGCGGAAACAGCATGAAGACAGAGCCCCAAAAAGCGCCGGCAGAGTATACACTGATCAAATTGCTCGTTGTATCATTTTTCTCCTTTGTCGAAACCCCGTCTAGTCCAAAATCTCGTTTGAAACTGTCCACGGCAAGAAGGTTGCCAATGAAGGAGGAGTCGTAGCCAAACACCATGATGCTCATGGCGATAGCCATGGCGGTGGTATATATTTTCCAATTGTACTGCCAAAATTCATGTCAGCGACTCTCAAATGGTGAATGGTTGCCAATGATACGAACCACTTCAGGAGGAGTCGGCCGATCCTCTGCCGCACGTGCAAATGCGTTAAACTTCATGTTGATGCGACGGCTCCCGCGTGCATGGACGTAGATTGGTAGACAATAATGTTCCAAACCAAGCGCTTCAACAAATGAATGAAGCGGGAGGCAGAAAGTTGCGAACCCTGATTTGAAAAGGAAACTGGACTGGATTGAGGATATTTCAGCCGCCTTGGTCCGCTACGTTGGTGGGTACTTGCGCCGTTTCGACAAAATACAGCCCATTGATTCTGCCGACCTTGGGAATCAACTATGGGAGAACGCCTCCGCTGTTTAACAAACATACAATTCTCCCTCTTCCAAGCACCCATGTCAAGACAGGGCAAGTATACATTGGGGTATACCAAGACTCCATTGTTCCGCGTGCCTGTAGTGGGTGTTACTGTGCCACCATCTCCAACTGCCAGTATCCTGGTCTCTGATAAAAGTTTGACCCACCTGCAAACATTATGCCCGATGATTCGGCGCAACTGTACCACTAAACGGCACTCGGTTAAACATTGAGACGCCGTAAAGGCGAAAGAATCGACACTCCACTACACATCCTACACCGGGTTGCAGAGACATCTCCTTCTTGGTTCTCAGGTAAAGCCGTATACCGGTATATGCATGCAGTTGCATGGGAACGCCGTATTCACACCACGTCCACCTGGACCAAGCAGGGAAACAATAGTTTAGGCCACGTCGAGAGGATCATTCTGCCTTTTGCTAATTTCCACCTATTCACAATTTGGTCTTCTCATCTCTCATCATCCAAAACGCGAACATGGCTTCGGACAAGCTGAAAGAGCTGGCCCAATACAGCGCCTGCGACGTGTGTCGTTCCCAACTTCCTGGACAACTTATACAGACACTTATCGATTACTGATGGTAGATCTCCGATGCCCTCCTTAAATTTGATGTGCCAAATGCCGGCTTCCTTCCGGATATTGGTATGTACATATGGTCTGTAGGACCTCGAGTGGGCCGAGTCATGTGGCTTATCGCCAAGCAGTGCCACTTCAAACAAGCGGAAAGATTGTAGCACCAGCCACGACTGTGCTTTTCGTGAGCAAGACGACGCCTTCTTTTCCTGGTCACGGACCAGAAGATCACTTGCCGAGCCCCGCCGCCTCATCGAATATTCCAACCGGCTCCATCTACTCTGATCTCATGGCGCCAGGAACAATTGCGGTCCTCAGCCAACCTCAAGGGTCAGTCACGGCCACCATGGGTAGTGTCCACGCGGCGCGCATGAATAAGCTAGGCGTCAAGGGCGTCTTGGTAGATGGCAGAGTTCGAGACGTTCAATATCTGAAAGAAGAGCTGGATATGCCCGTCTGGTGCAAAACGACAAGTTTGGTGGCTACAAAAGGACAGTGCAAAGCGCATGGGATCAACGTGCCCATCGACATTGGCGGAACTCGGGTTACAGAGGTATGTTGTAAGCTTCCAATGAAACCTTTTCCCGCATGACTGTGAGGTACAGGCGGCCAGAGATATTGTCGTGGACTTTCTAACCTCAGTCGCAGGGTGATATTATTGTACTTGATCCAGCAGAAAACGGTGCACTGTGCATACCGAAAGATAAGGTCGACCAGGTGCTAGAACTCGTAGCTAGGCTGGTGGAATTGGATCGAAAAACAATGGCAGATATTGCACTTGGGTGTAGCGTCGAAGAAACATCTCAGAAATATGTGAAATAATTGAGCAATAACTGGTTGTCTGCATACCTGATTACCGTTAGTATTTGGTGATTTGGAGCACTAAGAACCAGGGATGGATCTGTTGCCACTTGTACACGACGAAACAACCAGCTTCTCAAAAGGAGTGTGACGTTGCCATGAGCCCAGAACTGAAATTAGAAACACGAAGTTGATGAGTAATATAATTCGAATTAATTCAAGACGCGATTTCCCCTTTTTCACTCGTTAGATTTAACCCAGACATCATTCAGACAGTCCTTCAATCCCATGATCTCCTTTTCAATGGCTGAGGTCAGAATTTTCATCTAGTCACTGAAATGATGGTATACGAGCGGATCATAGCTCGCATTTCCGTATGCACTGCCTCCATAGTCGAGATAACCCTTCACGTAGGGCTCAGAATTGACTGTGATCTCAGACGCATTGCCCATGACCCAGACTGTCTGCATGCCCATGATCATGTGGTAGAGAAGGTGGCAGTGGACCATCCAAACCCTAAAACAATTGTCAGTCACAGCTGGGATTACGAGAAATGGCGACGTGTTTGTACTTACCCGGCGTCTTGTACCTTGATTCTCCAGGCTCGCCATCCTTGTGGTGTATATACCGTGCCATTCTCACCAACGAGATTGCTGTCGACATACTTGTATAGCATCAAGGTATCTCTCAAGACGGGGTGATAGCCCTGCAGCCTTTTCTCATTGGCAGCAGCGTCGTAGTTACCGGGGCCGCTGCCAAGATCATACACATGTCCCCCGTGAATATGCCACGGATGGACGTCGAAACCGCCGACTGTCCCAGTTGGCTCGTTGATGAGCACCACGTCAATGATTTCTCCGACCTTTGCAGTGTACACGTTGAGGTTGGGATCCCAGCCGCCATATTTCCCCACAGCAAGATCGTAGTTGGGCATGGCTGCCTCTCCATTCTTGTAGATATCGACCAAGTAGGGCGTACCCGTGTTATTGGCCATGTCGTAGTATGGGGTGCCGCCAAGATGCTGATTCTCATCGGTCCACGTGCGATTGTTGACAGCCCAGAATGGAGGTGTGCTATTCGCAAAGATCTGGGAGCTGTAGAGGTAAACAGTGCGAGACACTTGGTCTGCAGCCGGGAAACCATTGTCTTCCAGTGGCTCGAGCGTGTACTCCAGCCAGCCTTGAATGTCGTTGCTAATCTCCAACGGCGGGGTCGCTGGAGCTGATGCTGGCACGGTGCGGTTCCCTACGCTGGAATTGGTGTACTGCAGAAAAGCGTAAGAAGTGACATTGACAGGGCGATAGCGGGATTCGACCTGGACCCAGAACAGAGATTTCCCGAGCCGTGTGACTTCATCTTCAGTCTTGGTTCTGAGTAAGACATCGAATCGTTGCCCAGATCCAAGTTGAATACGATCGACTTCGGCCGGTTTGGTATAAGCTCCGTCGGCATTGATCACATCGAATCTGTCGTGGTCCTCTATGACCAAGCTCACCGTGCTTGCTACTACCGCACCAATCATGCGCAGACGATATGTCTTGTTGAACTCTACTTGGAAAACCTCGGGCTTACACTTGTCGTTGGCAGGTGATTCTTGCCATGGCTCATCAGTCTGCGTCTCGTCTGCGCCCAGTGGTGGATAGGTTCCACCATTGATGAGATGCGATCCAGCTTCTCCGGGCCTCACATAAAATTAGCATGATATCGTAAGTATTCATATTTATTGAGACACGAACCAATCGAGCACAGGCATCTGCACACCGGCAACGACCGCCTCGTCTGTCCAATTGAAATAGTCGGAGAGGAAGACGATTTTCTCCTCGTCATATCTATACGGCGGTTCGCCAGAAGCTTCTTCCACGATAATGGGGCCGACAATGGAGGAAGCTTGAAACAAAACATGAGAGTGGTAAAAGTATGACCCTGCCTCTCCAATGCGTGGCTGAATCTCATAATCGAAAAAGTGTCCTGGCTATGGTAAGGTCAGTCCGATGTGCAAAAGATAGAGACGCCTTCGAATGAATGTGCTTGACTGACCGCAATTGCCCACTGGCTAGCTTGAGGTGTACCATCAGAGAAGGGGGCGGTCGCCTGAGCCAGTCCATGCCAGTGCTATGGTCGTTAATATTAATCGTGTTTTCTCTGTAGTTCATTGTTGGTCAAGGCTTGCCATGGTCAAGTTGCGGTCCTCTTGGTCATTGTACACCCGAACCCAGGTAGTCTCGCCCTCTTTCATGTACAGAGGGGGGCCAGGTGATGTGCCTGTCAATCATGGTTATTCGCGGCTGTTGGTTCAATGAGCACATTACGGCAATCAATTACTCACCATTGACAAGCCCGAGTAGTTTCGTCCGACACGCGACATCTACTTTCTCGTAGGTAACATGGAGCGCATAATCTGGAGTAAATGATTGGTCGTGCTTGTGAACGCCTGCTGCTAGGCCAAATGGAACAAGCAGGCCGACCACGGTGGTCAAATGAAGAGCGGCTCTGAGCATTTTGTTCAATGCTCGCGTTCAGTGATACATGCAAAATGCTGCAATGGGCCAACATGTAGAGCTTAAAAGATATACTTTGCGATGTGGAAACAAGTTACGTAGGCAATTATATGTCATATAGAATAGCATGATCTATAATACCACTGGACTTGGCAGTGGCTTCGCGAGTAATTTTGGAAGCTGATCGCCTGCAACACGTCCCACTTTGCTTGTCACTCTGCTACCTACTGCTAGAGAAGAAGAAGAAGAAAATAACTGGTTCAGGCACTGGTTCAGGCACTATAGCGAGCGCAAGTGCTGGCTAATTCCAGCATGGTGGGGAAAAGTCCGATGAGATTTGTAGCGGAGCTACCTGTAGCTACAGTGGTTGATTCACCGAAATGGCCGCGGGCTGACCGACCGTGCGCGGCACTTGGCACTCGAGCAGAGCTCCGTTTGGCGATCATCAGCTGTAATAACTGACTGCGACGCGGTAACAGCGCAAATTCTGCCAACAAGCCATGAATACAGGATCCCTTAGTACCAGATAAAGTTTATCAATTTGGGGGTGATTATCATAGGTACCTACTCAATCCCTCTTTCGGCGCCTTCTGCTCTAACTAGGTCCCTGGCATACTAGGTACCTACATTACCTATGAGTATGTCCCGGATTTGCCAATAGTGGGGGGTTCAAGTAGCTCACGTACCAAAAGTCTCAGGAATTCAACGCAAGTCCACCACAGGTAACCACTACGGGGATCTTCATTCGGGCTCAGCTGTGATTCAGTCGTAGCCCATGCATGTAATCTATCAACTATTATTCTTGTCATTGGTTTTCAAAGTCAGTGGTCCTTGGGCTTTGCACCCTTCCCTCCCTTCAAGGCATCTACAATAGCGACCGCTACATCATCGGCCGTCTTACCCCTCACCCGGTGCTCCGGTCTCTCCTTGCCCAGCACCGTATCGTCCGCAATCGTCCTGTACACTTCAGCGATGCGCTTGTACACATCGGCCCCTTCGTCACCAGTCACATTGTCCCATCCGCCATCTTCGCCAAAACACCTCCCAATCTCCCACATCTCGTCAACCCAGCGACCAGCTTTTGGCGGAATCTCTGTCACCATCCTTGTCGTGCTCTTTTGCAGCGCGGGTTGGAACATTTCCAGGTGGCGCTGAAGTTCTCCATACACCCCGAGTGCCTCGGCCGTGCTAAAGGACTGGATGGAAATGGCAATGAGGCCCTTGATTATAGAGCCGAAACAGCACTTTAGACCACTAGCAGATCCGACCTCTGGACCTACGTGGGTTACGTTGAGGACCTTGGCCAAGTGCTCATTTGGCAGCTCATGCGGACCCGACAGAGGGATGGAAGGTCGCGCCCAGCCAACGCCAATATCAGTAGGCGTTGCTGACTGAGTGCAGTCTTGCTCCTCCACGACCCGTGGCGGCCCGCCAATAATGCCGCCATCCACATACTTGACGCCGGGCGCGTTTTGACGGAATATCTCGGCCGTCTTGCGTGCAAGCTTGGGACTTGTCGCGTTGAGGTCGAGATAGTAAAGTGGCTTTATACGGCCGCTGGTCTTGACCCCTGCGAAGCGCTCGGCGGTGGCTAGAGCATCACGGGGCGGCACGATTGACAGCAGATAGTCGGCCTGGGAGACGAGGTCTTCGTCGCTCCCAAGCAGGACAATGGAGGCCGTTGTGGCACGCCTTTGTGTGTACTCGCTGCGAAAGTTGTCAGGACAATATTCGAAGGCTACACAAATGGCCTATCTAGGTACATACCTGCGGCCAGTAATATTGGTCAGAACAGTGTAGCCATGGGCGACAAGCAACTTGGCGACACCAACGCCCATCTCGCCAATAGAGACGATGCCCACTTTTTCAGAAGGCGCCATGATATCCAAGTCTATGGTTCTCAGTAATTGCAACGCAGCTGAAGAGACAAGACTCTGTCGTTTGAGGTATGTACTATTCGATCACGAGCCTTTTCATGGGAAGACTTTCACCTTTCCTTGCTGTGTCTCAAATCATAATTGTGGACCGTTTATTCGCCCTCATGTGTATCTACATGGATACGCCATCTATCCTCCATGCTCAGGAATGCGCAGATCATCGCCTCCACGCAGGTTCCGTGTCTTTTCAGGCGGGTGTTCTCCCGGCGAACGGACGTCGCTATAATCTAGCGCTGGACCCCACATAATCCATGTTGCACAGGTCGTACCCGCCGCTGTGGCTAAATGAGAAAGTCAGACGCCGACATCTGAGAATCTACCGGCGAAACTCACAAGGTGCTGGCAAACCCAGCATTCTACTTACCAGCTGGCCCAGCTGCCTTGTACAACAATGACATATCGTCTGACTCACTCTATCTCCACTTCATTCCTCTGACGGTGACGCCACTTACGATGCCATGAACCTCAATGTCGGGTACGCCTTGCCACGAGCCTGTTGCACAATGGCGCGACTGGAGAGATAAAAAGAAGTCAGGATGAGGCGTTTGCTCATTTTCGATGCGAATCAAGAAAGATAGATTCCTGTAGTAATCATTCGATACTATTCATCCAAACTTCAATTGATTTACACAAAACACAACATGTCTCCTCAAACCATTTCTCAGTCAAGCAGTACCGTGCCAATTGTGCTTGGTAACAGTGATGAGAGCCCAAGACCCACTCTTGCTCCCACTGACAGTGTAAGCACAGCATACAAAACGAAAAATCGACCGAGTATTAACATTTATCCAATAGTCCCCTCAGTGGCTCAAAGACTTCCATGCCAAGGGATGGACTGTCGTCCGTGAGGCCGTGCCCAAAGAAAAGGCCCTCGAGTATGCCGATCGCGGCTATGATTGGCTCGAAAGCTGGAATCTTGGCTTTGACCGCAAGGACCCTTCCACGCGAAAGGCTGAGTTTCTTCCTTGGCACACTCGTGGTGGCCTATACTTCCGGTGCGCATGAATCTATTGCGACTTCAATGTCTGTTCACCTAACCAATATTTTCAGGTACGGCATCACTCACGAACAGTTTGTCTGGGACCTGAAATCCGAGCCCGGGCTGATTGACAAGTTTGCGCAGCTCTGGAAAACGCAGCAGTTGCTTGTGTCATATGGTAAGGAGAAGCCATCGCGGCCTCCCGGCCTCAACTTGACTAATACCTTTTAGACGGCATCAACTTGTCCATTCCGGAAAAAGAGCGCCCCAAAACTGATGCCATCTTCACTCCCTGGTCTCATGTCGATCAGTCTCCTCTGAAAACCACTTTTGACTGCGTTCAGGGCATTTTGAATCTGCTCCCCAATGGCCCAGAAGACGGTGGTCTGATGGTCTTGGACGGGTCTAGTGCCCATTACTCAGAGCTGTGGGAGCACTTTGATCACAAAAAGGGAGAGGGTTGGAATGAGCGGGCATGGCAAGCTGTCGACGAGGAAATGTGCAAATGGCTGGAGTCAAAGGGCTGTAAATGGATCAAAGTTTGCGCGGATCCCGGTGACCTGATGCTTTGGGACTCGGTCAGTATTTTCGCAATTTCCCCGAAGAAAAGAGCAGAATTTTGTTGACCATGAAGCAGAGAACTATTCACTACGGCGCGCCACCCTCTTCCACCAATCCCCGCTTCGCTGCATGTGAGCCGACCTAGGATACTATCTCTCTCAATACAAATGCAAAACTTGCTAACACAACTACTTAGACGTCTGCTACAAGCCCAGCTACCTAGTTCCAGAAGAAGCCAAGAAGAGTCTGAAGGAATGCTGGGATAACAAATGGTGCACCACGCATGATCCATCAAGCTTCCGCTGCAAGACCCGCCCACCTCCGGAAGACCATCCTTCTTTTGAGGCAGCGAGCAAGAGGCCTATCCAAGAACCAGTGCTATCCAAACGAGCCCGGCAGTTGGCAGGATTGGAGCTTTACTAGCAAGACTAGCATAGAACAGATCGTTGCTGTCAAATATCACCAACAATAATGGACTGGAATGGTAAATTACTGTGTTAGTATTGGGTAGTATGAAAGAAGTACCGAAAGAAGTACCGACATGGGGCTGTTCATTCGGCCAATATCTGATAATCATCTGTTATTCCACATACCTATTTTAAAAATGCTACGGGAAGGGAACAAAATGGAATTTGAAAAGAAAAAAAAAAGAAAAAAAAAAAGGCAAAAAGATAACGCTATCAATCAAACAGTCCTACCCATGATAGGCTGACTGTGCGCGTGCATTCGTTTCTAGCCGTCTCTGAAATAACCTGGGAGCATAGCATTATTGAGTTGAAAAGTCCTACCATATAGATCGGATTCCCCCAGCCCTTGTTTTTTTGCCTAGTAATGCTGCCCTTGTTGTCTGCAAGGAGGATGTGTCTTCATTGTGCGAACTGCCATTGGTTCAAGATGGACGCACAAGGGAAGGAATCCAGATGACCGTTAACCACAATCACTATTCCTTCTTCGTGTGGTAAAGCACATAATCTCGCTCAAGGCCTGCGAAACCCCGGTCTCAAGGGTGGCGACCAACGGCCTTTTTAAGAACCTTGAGCGCATCCACTGGCCAGAGTTTCCCCGGACGTACAAAGCAGATACATGACATTAGTGGAGCCCGAGCTATTGGACTTGCCAATCAAGGGTCGAGTATTAGATATGGTCTACTCCCGTACTATACAACCGAATCCGGCCCAGAAACGCGGGGTCAAGGGGCGCAGACGCAAGCTGGCCTGGCTGGATTGGTATGTCGCCATTTCTAAAGTCGCTTGACAATCGACGTGCTGCCTACCCCAGCAAGCGGCATAGTCAAAGCGAGCAGGAAATTCCTGTGGTCGTGTTCTAGATTGCCACATTGCCCGCAAGGCAAGAGGGCATACAAGAATATCAGATCCGTTATCGTTTGAATCGAGTCCGCGATTTGCAATCAAAGCCGCTTCTCCATCTTTTCCATCCTCAGTATGGCTCCCTCGGCAACCGTGCTTCAGCACGAGGACAAGACCAACTCCGCATCCGGCGCTCTGGGCAAGGCCAAGAATGGAAAGAAACTCAGAATCCGCTCCTACCCCAAGTTTGAGTCTCTGGTTGAGGAGAGACTGTACAGAAAGCAACATCTAGCAGCCACTTTTCGCGTCTTCGCCGACCGAGGCTTTGACGAGGGCATTGCTGGGCATGTCTCTGTCCGTGACCCCATCTTGACCGACCACTTTTGTATGTTGTTTCTGTGAACCACATTACCTCAGGGGTACCCGAAATAACGACGAAGGCTAACACAAATCAAGGGCTGAATCCACTTTCCATGCATTTTTCGCAGATATCCGTCTCAGACTTGATTCTCGTCAATGAGGACGGCGAAGTAGTGGAAGGCGACGAGCCCATCAATGCCGCCGCCTTTGCCATTCACTCGGAGATCCACAAGGCCCGACCTGATGTCCATGCAGCCTGTCATGCCCATTCCGTTCATGGAAAGGCCTTCAGCGCCTTTGGACGGGAGTTGGACATGATTACCCAAGACGCCCTGCGCTTTTACAAGAGTCATGCAGTGTACAACCAGTTTGGTGGCGTAGTCCTCGATCGCGAAGAAGGAAAGCGGATTGCTGCGGCGCTTGGGAACGGCAAGGCTGCCATTTTACAGAACCATGGGTTGCTCACGGTATGTGGTTGTCGGTTAGGAATTATTTTGTGTGCATGCTTGTCTTGCTAACCCTTGCCCAATAATCTAGGTTGGCGGGAGCGTAGATGAAGCGGCATTTTGGTTCTTGAGCCTCGACAAGACTTGTCATGCTCAGCTTCTGGTCGATGCAGCAGAGCGGGGAAGCGGCCATCAGAAAATCATCATCAGTGATGAAGAGGCCGAGTTCACTGCGCAGCAGGTGGGAAGCCCGGAAAAGGGATGGCTTGGATTCCAACCGTATTACGATGAGCAGCTGGCGAAATGCAACGGTAGTTTTTTAAAATAGCGAAATTTAGTTCTCGGGAAGTAAAGCCACAATAGCAATCTCTATCAATCTCTGAAATCTTTACTCCTTAGACCATGCCAAGAGCAATGCGAGTGTAGTCCAAATGCATTCCACACCTCGAAGGGCGCATCTCAAGTTATTATCCTAGGCATTGTTTGGTTTCTTTCAGGCAGCAGACCTAGGCCAGCGATATATCCTGCATTTGGGTTGAGGGAAGTCTGCTCCTAATTATACCACTGTACTTGTGTTGAACATTTACTTAATTCTTGACGGCAGTTGATGAGTCTCGCTCCAAAATTATACCAGTTGCTTTTTGCCTGTTCTCAGATGAGAAGAGCTGACAGAAAAATCAAAGAACAACCTCCAGCCGACATACATATCCCAGCAAAAAGTTGCAACCCAATAAAATTTGCCGAGCCAGCAGCACTGCCCGTGAGAGCACCGGCTATCGGACTCCCAATCAAGCTCGCAAAAGCTCCCAGCGCCGAAGCCATGCCCAGTCTTGTGCCGAACACCTTGGGGTCAGGGCAAACGGTTGCAAAAGCGCTGGGCGGAAGCGAAATAAGAGGGCCGCTGAAGAAACCATAGAGGGCAACAAGCAAGTAAAAAGTCCCCGACGAATGAATACCAATCCATCCAATACAAAGGACTCCACTTCCTAGAGCGCAAATTGCCCATTGTATCATGTTGCCAATCCTGGCGGCAGAGTAGCCGGCAGCTAGCCGACCTATGATTGACGTAGCTTGCGTAATCATGATTGTGGCATTTGCAGCAGAGGAGCTCATTCCGAGTGCAATCTGACCATAAGCTGACATGAAGAAAAACGGTACAAGATAGCCGAAGAACACCATGAAATTACTCGCCGTATAGAGCACAAAGGGCAACTCTAGAAAGGCTTTGCCGTCGAACAACTTTCGCTTCTCTCCTTGCCCGAGGCTACCGACATTGTGCACACCCCAAAGAAGCAATGGAAAAGAGATCAAATAACAGATGAGGACGATATATCCACAGATCCGGACAGTATTGCCGAAGCTCAGTTGTTCAATGAGTTGCTGGAAAACCAACGTGAAGATGATGCCTCCAATGGGAGCACCGCAAGTAGCAACTGCCATTGCCGCTGAACGATGCTTGTTGAAGGAGCGGCCGATGAGCGCAAGCCCAGGCATGTATAGTAAGGAGTTTCCCAAGCCAACTAGAATGCCCTGCGTCAGGAGAATCTGGTAGTACTTGGTAGATAGGCTTAGAAGAAAAATGCTCAGCGTCTCAATAAAGGCACCTGCAAGTAACATGGTGCGAAAATATCCGAGATCAAAGAGAGGACCACTGAGGATACCGCCAAAGATGAGGAGGAAATTGGAACTTGTACCGATCCATGCGACTGTTGATGCCGATGTCGATGGCAGGTACGTGATTTCGTAAAACGCCGAGAAGGCACCTCGGGACATGTTAGTATTAAAATATGAAGCGAACTACAGTCAGACATACCGAATGAGAATGTAAAGCCCCATATATTGGAGAAGATCAGAAAAGAGCCAGCGACCTGCAACCAAGCTCGAAGGCCACCGTCAAGCGCAGGCTCTTCCATGTCTGCGAGCGGCTTTCTTGTGCCATCACTAATGGCTGGTCGAGCTTCGTCTGTCATTATGTTTTCAACATGTTCCGCAGTTCTGTGACCCTTGTTGGCATCTTTCAATGTATCATGTTGAGCGCCTTCCTCTGCGTGCAAAGCATTAATCGTGTTTAATGCAGATGCCATGATGAGTCTGCGGTGAAATATCACGGTAATGTACAGTGCTTTATTCTGATCAAGTAAACCATGGGCCATCCAAAGGATGCTACAGATATAATAGGTATTACATGTCCATTGACAGGAATGCTATACCAATGTCTACTACGCTAGTCATTGATTCGGAGTTTGGCAGAAGGGCAGGTACAACGAGTGCCGGGGTCGCGAGGTGGGGTGAAATGTAACCATAGACAATACATTTATGGACTGTTGGAAAGGCTTAATGACGGCGATCTTTGCTGGCTTGGAAAGAGGGCCGCCATAAAGGACCGGCCGTTTAAGTGGGCGCCAATCCCGGGGTTTTCGGGGTCTGGAGTACCACCCCAGTAAGATTGGCCACTACGATTGTCTGTGACCTCAAGTCGGTGACCGGTCCGCAAACATGTGAATAATCCAATCCATTCGACAATGGTCCATAACTCTCGGCTTTGTGGTCCATGGGAATGATTGCGGGGATGGTGACAAGCGAAGGAATGCGGATTGTGGGGTGAAAGTCAGTGTTTCGCCTTGTCATGCCATTGTGCTGATGCGTTTCCCTGAACAAATTAAACTATTATGTAAATTCAATCTACAACGTGATATAGCGGAAGACAAAGTGTATGACTGGCGCTGTTGATGAGTAGGTAGGCAGGAAATAGTCCTGATTGAAAGGTGTCTGCGCCGAGTGAAATGGTTCGCGATTCAGCAAGTGAACTCAGTATGTTAAAGAAAACGCCAAAATGTGACAACCATTGTATTTGTCGTATAAGTATACCCGACTATCATAGAAGCTCATCTTGTGCAGCTTTCGATAAATGGCTCACTCATCCCAGAGGATAGCCCAAGGATCGCCACTAACGTTAATCTCCGCAACCTGTTCCAGAATCATACCGGTATTTCTGTCACGCTTAAGAATCGTGATTTTGTCACTAAATTCCAAAGCGACAGCCACCAAATTTTCCGCGGCATTCATTGCGTAGGTCCTAGGGGTCGCACCTCCCGCAGGAACAGTTTGCACAAAGTCCAGCACGCCACCAAGATCCTGCCGGACTCTGTATGTATTAATTGAATCCGAAGTTCCGTTGGGCGGGTACTGCTGGATGGTGCCGTTGAAGGATGCGTCGCGGCGATTGCTAATGACTAGAAAGTCACCATCACGACTGAGTCCAATCTCACCCGAGATGCCCTTGCCAATGGGTGGCATGGCAACACCTGGGGCGAGAGTAGTGTACTCCTTGATGAGATCAAATTGGAGCCCCCCTTGGTCGGGCAGGTAGTTGACGCCATAAGCCGTCACTGTACCAGCAATCTCAGCATCAAGGTAGTACACGTACTGCGTCGTACCGTTAACACCGGCCACAGAAATTGGCGACCGGGAGAATACTCCGTGTCGAGGTCCCGAGCCTGGGGCCGCTACCAATGATTCCCGCTCGCTGAGCTCTCCAGATGTCTGATTGACGGCGTACACGCGGACAAGATCGGCGCCCAGATCGTTGACAATAATGTATTGGCCCGTCGGATCGGCAAATGCCATGTGTGGATGCGGTGCACTCTGTCGACTTGCCACTGGGCCTGGCGCAGACATGGTGTAGGTGAACCTCTGCAACGGTGTCATGTTGCCGTTCGAGGTGACCTCATACGTCTGGAGCGCACTGCTGGTATAATGCGCCACGGCAAGTCGGATGCCATTCAAGTAGAAACCAGCGTGGGCGCCGTCAATGAGACACTCGACCGAATCCAAAAGTGTCACTCCAGACGGGCTCGCGCGGTAGGAGCTTATTGTGCCATTTCCAGTTGTAGTTCCGTCAAGGAGGTAGAGAACATTGTTTTGTGTGTTCAGAGTCAACCACGCCGGGTTCTGTGCCGTGGTCTTGGTGGAAGAGACTTGGGTAAGCTCATATTTTGTCTCTGGGGCTGAACCAGCAAAGTAGCCATTTTTGGCCAAGTTGTTGGCTGACGTCGTGATATCGGCGTAGTTTGTCAATGATAGGGTTGAAATATTTCCGTTATAGAGGGCTACATAAAGTGTCTCGGTGCTCACGTGGGAGAAAAAGAATGACAAAACCAGTGTACAGACTTTCATGGTGACAGTGCTTTGATTGTGGTCTTTCTCCAATGGCAATTGATACTTAAAAGAAAGAAAACTATGATGATTTAATGGATGAAATAATCGATGCCACTGGTAGATAAAGTCGTCCTGTTTTCATGATAAAACTTATATTATTGCTTCCCTCCTCAAGAAAATGGGCGATTGTGTTCATGGATCATTAGAAGAGACCATTGTAACTACCAAATACCCCACTATGATAACCATGATGATGCCAAAATAATCCATGTATTCCATGTATGTTATCATGTTATTCTAAGCCTGGATTGAGATGCACACTCTGCATCGGAACTTTGCCCAAACAGTCAGGTATACGCAAGGGTTTTGTTCCTTGTCATTGCCGCGTGTCCTACGCTCTTTCTTACGGCTTTTCTTACGCT
Organism: Pestalotiopsis fici W106-1; assembly: GCF_000516985.1. Lineage (NCBI taxonomy): Eukaryota > Fungi > Ascomycota > Sordariomycetes > Amphisphaeriales > Sporocadaceae > Pestalotiopsis > Pestalotiopsis fici. The sequence goes on along the minus strand of NW_006917092.1, from coordinate 902,738 downwards.
GCTTTCTGCAAGTCCGGCATTAAGCCGGTGACCCATAAAATTTGGACTTATTGCTAGTACAGGGCATCAGAGCCGGGATCCTTCGGTTGCGAGCATGGAGTATCGGTGTATTTCAATAGCCAACTAACCCCTGTCCGGTCAAATTGATGTCTAGGAATACCAGGGAAATGTCTATATTCTTGGTGTTCCATTGTCTCGATATGTTGTCAGGCCATTTCTGCAAAAGTGGGAGCCCCACGACCAGCTTAGACTAGCGCACAGAGATATACGCGAGTCCGAGATTGATTGTGTCTTCAACCTGGTATATACCGATGCTTGACTGAGCTGAGTTTCCAGCCTCTTCAACTTGTCATAACACCTAATCTTGTTCTCTCTTTTGATTATGGCTTCGCCCAGATTTGAGCGGTTAATTCGCTTCGTGAGCACAACAGGGGAAGTTCACTTTGGTGAAGTGCCAAAAGAGCACCCCTGTGACCGAACCTTGATTGGCGAAGAAGTACCCCTTTACAAAGGAACTGCACCATGGGATGATACGTTGGAGCTGAGCGGCCTGACAGCCAAGATTCAGGAAATACTCAGTCCAGTCATTGATGTGCCTTGCATATACGGCATTGGCTTGAATTATCGTAAACACGCAGAGGAATCAGGTGTATGTCATTCCTATCATCTATGTTGTCACAACTGACGATGTATCAGTCTCCAATTCCCGAGGCCCCCAAAGGTTTCACCAAGTATCCCGGTAAGTCAATAGTCTTGGGCAGCATCGATAAGATCTAACCTTAGTAGATGCTCTGGCTGGCCCTTATGAAGATATCCCTGTGCATCCAACAGCAAAGGATTTGGATTATGAGGGTGAACTTGTCTTCGTTATGGGAAAGAACGTCAAGAATGTCCGGACAGACTCGGAGGCTCTCGAAGCCGTGCTGGGTTATACTGTAGGCAACGATCTGTCGAGTCGCTATTGGCAGGAACCTGTTCGCGCCAGTTCCTCCAACTATGCCAAGTCATTTGACAAATTCGCACCTCTGGGCCCAGTCCTTGTCTCGGCAAAGATAATTCCAGACCCTGCAAAACTGACGCTTCGCACATGGGTCAATGGCGAGAAAAGACAGGACTCTGGCATTGACGACTTGATTTACGACATCCCGGCCATCATCAAATTCCTAAGCACAGGCCATGTATTGAGGAAAGGCGCAGTCGTCATGACAGGCACACCATCTGGTGTTGGCAGTTTTTTGCCAGACGGACCAAAGTTTTTACAAGATGGGGATGAAGTTGAAATTGAGATTACTAAGATTGGCAAGATTCAAAACAAGATTGTATTTGAGTAGTCTCGTATTGGAAGACTCATCACCGATCAGAGTATAACAGGTTTCGGGATCGAGAAATGGCAGAATCTTGTGCTGAATAGACCGCCAAAAAAAGGTTAGCGCACTTGAAGGTTGCCCTACCTACTTGAAATACCTCCTGTTCAAAACAGACGCAGGCTGGAAATAGCCTTGCTCTCCATTCATGAACGGATTCCAAAAGTAGTTCCGTAATTGAGCTGTCTTGGTACACACGTCTAGTGGCGTATTTGTCTGGTAGATTGCCCTCGACTTGTACCTCGGGTACCGCAACCGCGCTTATGACTCATGCCCAGCTATTGGTAGTTACCTACAGGATGGACCATATTGGTAGCTTAGCCACCGAATCCTAGCGAGCTGTTTCTGTACAGACTCTTGTGACTCAATAAAGCTGCGACAAACATTTTTTTCTACGGAAACTTGATGCATCTTATGACAAGACCCACTATGCCTCTTGAATTCGATCCTTCTCGCTCGTACGAGCCATTTCTTCGACTTCCAACGCCTCACGAGAACATCATTATTACACCGCCTCGCAAGTCTGACGGTCCAAGGGTCGTGGAATGCTTGAACGATGCCAAAGTGTGTAATACCCTGAATGGGCCTCCGTTCCCCTATACGTATAAGGATTTCGAATTTTGGTACGATAAAATTGAAAAGGATTGCAAAAAAGGATTGCAAGAGCATTTGGAGATGACAGGGACTACTAATGTTGGCGAAGGGACAGGTCAACGTAAGTGGACAGGCGCTGTACCTGTCCGGAGCATCAGAGAGGTCGATCCAGCAACCGGCGCGCAGGAGTTTATTGGCGATGTGGGGTTTGATAGGCAAGGATACCAAGGCGACACCTCGATGACCCTGGAGCAACAAAAAGAACGAAGAGAGTTGAATGAGAGCTACGAGGCCGGCGATGAGCGTATCGAGTGGGATTTCGGAGGTAAGTGGGTGGGATTACAGAACCAGTAGCTTTCCGTCGAGACCATCTTTGTGGTGCAGGTGTTCACTTCGGTATCTTTCCATCGTTGCTAATGCCTGAAAGACTTCCTTGCCTCGTCCTACCATGGCCGCGGGATCATGACAGCCGCCGTGCACGCGATCATCGAAGACTACGCGGTGCCTCACATGAATGTGCGACGGATACGAACTAGGGTCTTTGAGCGCAACATCGCAAGCCGGCGGGTGTTTGCGAAAAACGGATTCACCTTTCAGGGGCTCGGGCCCCAGCCGCTGATATTGCCGGAAGACCGAGGCGGCCACGAAGTCTTCCTAGGCACCATGATGTGGGAAAGAAAACCGCAATAGGAGAGTGCTCGTAGCAGCTACGCGGGCCAACCCGTTCCGCAAGGGATTCATCTTCCGTGAAAACGTAGGCCCGGTGGTACACGCTTAAACGGAGCTTGGATACGGAGCCTTCGCTCGGCACTTAGAGCCGTCAAAATGGAGGACAAACCACACGTGCCGCCGGAATGAGTCAGCAGACCCATGTCGTGCGGAGGTGGGCATATTCCCATGTTTCACCTGCAAAGTACAGCTACGAATGCAAGATCTCTAAAGGCATCACTTTATCAAGTCTCCTAGCAGTGGTCAATGTCATACTCCCTGATTAATGTTGATAGTCCGGTGAAGACGCCCTTGGAGACTGTGATAGACAACTTGAAGAGTATCATGGGTTCTATATCTGATATCTATGCGTTAGATCGACATATCTGGGTGAGGTGGTGTTCATGGAAAAAGCGTATGAGGGAGTTGAAATGATATTATACTATTAGGCACCGGTAGGTGCCATTGCCATACAAGCGCAACATGAAATGGCAATCTCAAGGTATCAGCAGACAGATTTTTAAACAGCATCAACTAAGCCAATTCTTCCTCAACCACGACTTCTTTCAAGTTTCCTCGACTGAGACAATGGCACTCAAGTATTTTCTCGCTCGAGTAGATAGGGGTAATAGACTCTTATCTTCCTGCACGGATATTATTACCGTCTTTCCAGGTTTTGCTTTGTTGTAAAATCCAACCGTAGATGGCAGAGACTTTTGATCGAGCAAGCCAGACAAATCGGAATAGTGGGTAAGCAAGATATCCCTCACCTCATCCAAGCATTCTTCTTCCGTAAATGGACAATCCTGCGGAGCGTATTGCATAATCGTTGAGTCGCCGTCGAACGGAATGCAATTGAGCCTGAGTGAAGTTCCGGTCCATTGCAAGGAAAAGAGGAGAGCTATTTGCACCAGATCTTCGGCATCGTCCCCGAGTTTGAGATCGAGGTAATGGATTCCAAGAAAGTTCTCTTGCCCCCGGGTGTGGAACACGGCTCCTTTCACGACTTCTTCTGGTGTAGCTTTTGGGTCACCTTCGAGGCGGCCCTCGGGATGAATAGTAGTACCGTCATATGCCGAAGATGGCTTGCCAGCCCGCGTATTTATTCGGCTTACAAGAGGTTCGGCGTACCTTATGATGATTCCAGTATCAAGCGAGGAGCGTATTCGTTCTATGTCATCAGGCAACAGCCGCGTGTGGATATATACCGGCGCCGCTGCTTGTCTCCTTGGCCAGAGTCGCTGTGATGACGAGGTGGCGGTGCTGTGCGGGTTCCATCTGACATATGTTTGCCCAAACTTCTTGAGATATATTGCCAGCCACTCCTTCCTCCCATTCGTACGGCTGCTCTGTTCTGCGCAATCCAGACTAAGCAGGAAATTGTTCTCTGAGCCCCGCAAGGTTTGGCCAGTACTCTGTGGGGGTGCTCCCAGCAATTTGCGGAGACCCACGTGTAGACGAACGCCGATATTTGTGATGGCTACTTCATTCATTTGATCGAATACATTCTGGTGCCTTTTCAAAGTAGCACAGTGGGCGAACTGGTCTGGAGAATCTGCAAATATCCCGCTGAAAACACGATCGTCGTCAGACTGCCAGGCGAAAAGACTCATGTCTGAGTTCTCGCTAATGATTTGCTGCTGTAATCGTAAGAAGGCTTTTGATCCTTCTCCGTATAATAGAGGCATGCTGATATCGAAGACCCCTAACAAGCAATAGGCCATGTCTTCGACACGTGTGGTCTGCCGGCGCGCTGCCCAGGACATCCTCCTTGCAACAGGAATGGAATGCAGGTTCGAACTATCCCTCAATACAGACTCATCTATTCTAGTGATGTCTGACAGAGAGCCTTCCAAGTCAGACTTTTCGCCGACGAATGTCCACTCTTTGTCAAAGAAAACAAGCTTTCTGGGGGCAATTAATTCCTGCAGCGTCCATCCGCGAGTAAACCATTTGCAGTAGGGAAGCCTTTGTACCAACTGTGTCCGTCTGTCTCGTTCCCTGAGGTTGTTCGGCAATGGATCGAGGTCTGACAGAAACACATAGCAGACTTCTGCGCACCGATACCAGCGAAACATGGAGTTGATGGCCTCACTCAGCTCGGCACTACTAGTCTTGTCGATGCAGCATGTATCGATCCACACATACTTGTACATGCGCGACGCGATGTTGCACGTTTTCTTGATCTTCTGGAAGCCTGGCTTTGTCGATGCAAAATCAAGGTTTTGCATATCCTGGAAGTTTACCTCTTCGCCCGCTGGGGCCCAGGTATGGGAAAGAATGGCAAACACGCATTGTGTCTCATCGACAACTTGTTCCAGTCGCAGTGTCTTGGTGTTGATAAGCCACATGATCAAGTATATGGGCACCCTGCCATCGGTAAAGCAACAGAAACGAAATATCCTAGATCTTGTCTTTTTGCGGAATTTCCCAGAACCCCCGCTTTTGCACTCTTGGTGTCCTGATAAGATACCTACCCTAGTAGGTACCCAGGTATTTGTGGAACTGAAACATATCTCCTCGCTTGTCTCAGCGGCGGACCACCATGGTGCGCAAGGGATGGTATGAGATCGCTACAATCGCGCCACATTTCTCTGCTTTCAAGGCCAATAGTCGGCTATAAGCCAGAATTCGAACAACTTTGCACTCTCATTGACTTCTTCAAGAAGTACTGATTTCATGAAAGATCCATATTATCCCTTGCATCGCAGTGGTCCGTAGCTAGGTACGTTGGTGGCTAGGGTCCACAGGTACGATTTGTGTGGGCTTTTTCAGCAGATTCATTGGGTGCATTCACAGAAGACGTGGTGCATTCAGTTCACGTTCGCCGAGCGAAGCTTTATTAACAACAAGAACCTTCGATATTTAGTAATCTGATTCGATCACAGTCATCTACTTTTTATGGCGATGCGACCCGCATTGTTAAAGCTCTGTCATCTTGTTGCGCTGCTATTACCGCTAGGTCGCGCGCTAACAGATGCCTCAGGTAACCATATAAGCCAGAGATCCGATGACAAAGCGATCCAAGACGCCAAAAGTATGAAACTAGGAATGCGATGTGATTGAAGCAGCATGCATTTATGAATAACTATCTTGTGTCTCAAACTTCTTCAAGGTGGCCGAATGTACAATGTCCCTAAAAAACGATTTTGGGTGAGCCCTTATGTACCTCTGCTAGTGCGGCAATAAATAAAAAATAAACTGAAGCATGACATGGTAATATGACGATAAATGGATTCTTATATGAGATGCACCCGCGGTTCTCCCGCACGGATCTCAAGTGCCCTGGTAGATACAAAAATGGACTTCTCTATACCATTATCCTACCGCCACCTCCATCATTCGAATATAATGAAAACGCTGCTTCGTCTTTACCAATCCATAAATTTCCTCCCTGGTCGCGATAATTCCACAGCCTGCTCTCCATTCTCACGTCCGCAAGGATGAGATCAAGATCCATGGACACAAATGTAAGCATATTTGAGTCTCGAGCAACTGTCAGTTTAATCACATAATGTACTTGGACAAAATCAATTCCCTCTATCGAGTACATATAATAGACACATCGAGACTTTCGAAACTCCTTTACTCCTAGTCTCGTCCATCCGGTAATACTCCCAATGGTTATCACGACATCCATCCGTATCCCGGATCCCAAACACCTCCTCTTCCCAACTACGGAAACCATTATACCAGAAACCCACCATCAATTCTTCAGGACCAGAATGCCCCAATTATCTCCATTTCTTAAAGCACTGTGGCAAGACAGAAGGACTATTTTCCGTCCTCTGCATGACTTGTCTCATGCTACGATTCCAACCTCCTGAACCCGAGCATTTACAGTTGCATGCGATGTGTTGCGGGGACCACGGAAGGGATCGAAGTCAAGGAGCCCATATCATTAGACGAGCTATTGGCCAGCTTTTGTGCAAAAGCAGATCTCTTGCGCAGGGAAGGGCCCTTCAAGTAGATGATCATGGTGGATGCAACCAATAGCAAGCTTATGAAAGCTAAAACACTATTGGCCCACTGCAAGGGCTGACTTGAAATATTCTTGAAAGAATCATAGTAAGGTATGGCGGCCCAGGTCAGTATCCCGGCCAAGAAGTCACGGGCGAATCCGTTTCCGCCTGTCGCCGATGCCGAGAATTCACCGTAGGCAGCGACCTGTGAATATTATTAGTATAATTTTTGTCTTACATCAGCCAAGTATCCAGTTTCTAAGAAGAGACTTACCATGTAGTCAATGGTTCCCATGTACACTGAATAATTGGCGACTCCAATGATGGCAGATGCAATGACGGGCAGGATCCAAGGCAGGCTAGGGTTGCTGGTCCATGCAAACATGATGAGTCCGATGGGTAGGCAAGGTGCCGTGTACATCAACCACCACATACGACCCTCGTAATTGGCGAAATCGTCGTCTGGCCTCCGCTCTCTTTGGTGTATATTGCGGTTGATGGCAGGAAAGTAAGACAAGTAGGCGACCAGGTAGCCAAGACCAATAGCCACGAATGTCAGACCAATTTGCCACGGCGCGAATCCCCAGAGTTTGTAGACAAGACCAAACGACTGGAATCCCATGAAGATGAGAGCGTCACTAAATCCCGAGAGAAGAGAAAGAACGAGGACAATTGGTTCGGTAAAGAACATCTTGAAGGGTCGAATCCAAAGTGTGACTAGTTCCTTAGGTGCCAATCTTTCTTTCCAAGACCTGAATTCGTCTGGTGCATAGACTAATTCGTTGGCCATGCGCAGTTTCTTGGCTCGCTTGACCATGAGGATAGTCGCTCTCGTTTCGTCTACCAGAAAGAAGTGGAGAATCTGGACAAATATGCCGGCAATGAGTTGAAGCCACATGCACCAGCGCCAGGCCATATAGCTCTCGACGAAACCGCCAATGATTGGACCAAAGATTGAGCCGCCTACTGAGGCCAGAACAACGAAGGCCACCGCATATTGTTGTGTTCCAGCCGTGTACATGTCCGCAACGATGCCTAGGGTAATGCTACCTCCAGCCGAAAACAGGCCACCGAGGGCTCGGAAGACAACAAGGACGGGGAAGTTGGGAGCAAGGGCGGCGACAAGGGAACATAAATTGACGAGTGCAAGGGAGGTTTGAAGGATCCATCGGCGTCCGAACTCCTCGGACCAGGGCGCCCAGCTAGAAAGGCTTGATTAGCTAGATGCATTGCCGGCGAGGAAATGGATGTTGGGATTGGTACAGCACTTACAGTTCGCAGCCAAATGCGTACGTGACGAGAAAGATGGCTGCTCCGGTTCGGGCTGCCTGGATGGTAATGTCAAACTCTTTGCTCATGCCAGTAAGCCCGTTGGAGTAGAGAGATGTGTTGAAGTTCATTGAACATTGCACCAGAAAGATGACGATGAGAATCTTCCATTTCTTCCAGGTCGGAAATGCATAGCCAAGGTATTGGGCGCAATCAGCCTCGTTCAAGATTGAAATTTCGGCTGGAGAAGTTGGCCTGTGATCGGACCATTTCGACTGCTGAGGAAGTGTCGCAGGGACGTCTCGGTCGTTCGCAGCAGCGCCGTGGGGTGGGGCAGGTCGGCTGTCCATAGTGAGCATCGAGTATGATTAATTCAATAGACGGTGGTCGGGATGATGATGAATAATGTGATGATATGTAGAGTAGAGCGATGGAAGTGTTGGACGTGATAGCGTCGACTGTTGTGTAGTATCTTGAGAGAGTGGTGTAGAGGCAGGATTAGTCACTGGAAACGAGGAGCCATGACCAGGTTATCTATGCTTTCAGTGTCAACGCCAACAACGGAGAAAGGTGATTAGCATGAGCTCGTCGGGGAAACCAAACCGTCTGCTGCTTGATGAATTATGCTTGGGGAGTGCGTAGGAAGTATGTACCTCGAAAGGCTGCAAGTCGGAGACGCCGTAAACCTTCCACGGATACCAGCCGGGAGCCGCCATGGCATAGGATCGTAACTGCACTTTTATAGTGATGGGTAGATGGTACGTCAATGCCGCTACTAGTTTGTTTAATTTTCAATTTTTATTTTGTTTACTCTTTTACTCTCTCTCTCTCT
>NW_006917092.1:843847-893909 GCF_000516985.1 Pestalotiopsis fici W106-1 | reverse complement strand
TTTCTTTTTTTTTGTTGCAACAAAAGGTGGATCGAGACGGCGTCTTGTCCTCACGAGCTGACAGGTAAGAGGAATAGCAACTGATATCATCTCTATATCTATATATATATATGTATCTATGAAAGTAGAAGCCGCTGATTCTCTTTCTACAGCAGTAAAACAAAGGACAATTATCCCAACTTGCAGACATATCTTGGGCGGGTATTGGTCCAAGGACGGTGTGATTGACAGCGGCTATCCATAATTCAGTATCCTGCCAGAGCGCCTCAATCTCGCAGTTCGTCGTGTGGATTTCGCATATGGAAGGGATCACTAGAGTGTTCATCTAGTGTTTCCTGTGTCATTGTGTATATGATTCTAACAGGTCGCGGAATATGGTCACTCTTCGCTTGAGCTCCTATGGTCGGAGGGCTACAGCGTAGTTCTTGGCACTGTTATAGTGCACCGTTCGGGGCTGCAACGCACCTAATTTGGTTACTCGTGACCTACCCCAGGTCCGACACTTTCCCCAAAAAATATTATTACTGCACTACCTTATTCCCAGTAGCACCTAGTACCGACAAACGACTGTGAATGGTGCTATTAATAATATTGCCGAGGCAATCCCCCCGCCTTCCAGTGGTAGGGTACCTCACGTCACTATGTGGAGGTGCTCATTGACGAGAGTCGCGATGATACACGAGGATTATCTACATTCGATATTTCTTGGCCCTGTATAGCAGCATATCTACAAGTCACCTTGCAAGAGGTTCCAACTCGCATACCACATAATCCAATTTAACTCGGCAACATGACTCTTTGGGTATCGCGGCACCCTAATCTCGACAGTAAGGCCGGCACCCTTCCAAAGCTTAAATGCGAAAGTCAGGCAGGTACAAACTTACTTTGGCTTACCCTATGAATCGCAGTACCAACGCAAATTACATCCTGGGAATGGGCCTTTGAGTCTCGAGACTTTTCTCCGCTACAACAAAAACAAAAGCCTTTGGCGCTTGGCGGTTATAGCAATGCCATCACCGGGGAGCGGCTTGACTTTGCTGCCGTCAAGGAGATTGCTACCAAGCTGAGCACGGTTCTGGCTCGCAAATATGGCCTTGCACCGGACCAAACTGTGTCCTTGTTCAGCACAAACACAATATGGTACCCCGTAGTCATGTGGGCAACGGTGAGGATTGGTCAGCGGCAACGAATCCTTGAGTACAGAAACGGGATTCACATATTGACATTGTCTATACAGGGGCCCGTGTCAATGGTGCATCGCCATCATATACCGTGGAAGAAATGGCATATGCACTCAAGACTGCAGAAGCAAAGATTCTCATGACTCTACCCAGCTCTCTAGAGATTGCAGTGGATGCCGCCACTCAAGCAGGCATTCCCAGACAGCATGTCTTTCTGCTCGAGGGTTCGGCACCGGGCTATCTTAGCGTCCAAGATCTGATTGCTCAGTACGATAGCGAAAGGTATAGCCCGGTTCCATATTTCAGAATTCCAGGGGGCCAGACAAACAAGGACGTTTGCGGCTACTTGAACTTTAGCTCTGGCACGACTGGCCACCCGAAAGCTGTCATGCTGTCGCATCATAATGTGATTGCTCAGTGTCACCAGCTTCGACAGCTTCAGGTCTTGCCAGAGGATGGACGATATCGCATTCTCGCAGTAATGCCACTCTTTCACATTACTGGTCTGGTACGCTTCTGCACCTATCCAGTATTCATGAACGGGGAAAGTATCATGCTCCCTCAGTTCACCATGGACGCAATGCTTCAATCAATCATAAAGTACCGGATGGAGGAGTTGATTCTCGTCCCACCCATCATTGTGCGCATCGTTCGCGATCCAGTTGTCGACAAGTATTTGCCAGATCTTAGGCGCATAGTCAAGCGTTGGTCGTCTGGATCGGCACCGTGTCTACCAGAGGTTACCGAGCAACTGCACCGAAAGTTCCCCAAGACCGGGTTTCGTCAGGGCTACGGGGCCACCGAGTCAACTGCGTGCATTTCCTCCCACCCACCTTCGCATTTCGACTTCAAATATGCCAGAAGCGGCGGTCTCCTTATGGCGAACACGGTGGCCAAGGTCATATCTTTGGACGATCCGAACAAGCTGCTCAAACCTGGTGAAACGGGCGAGATCTGTGCAGCTGGCCCACAGATTGCCATGGGCTATCTTGGGAACGCTGCCGCAACAGAAGAGTCATTTGATGCGGATGGCTTCCTCCATACTGGCGACGTAGGGCACATAACCGAAGACGGCCTGATCTATATAGAAGATAGAATAAAGGAGATGATCAAGGTCAAGGGGCTTCAAGTGCCACCGGCCGAGCTGGAGGATGTCCTGATGGGGCATCCAGACGTGGAAGAATGCGCCGTGTTGGGAATCGCAGATCCATACTCAGGTGAACGGCCCAAAGCCTATGTCGTCGTCAAAGACGGGACTGCTCCAAGCGGCGCGATGGGCAAACTATTGATTGACCTGGTCAAGCAGAAGAAAGTCCGATACAAGTGGCTCGTAGAGGTAGAATTTACCGAGTCGTTGCCGAGAAACGGGACTGGAAAGCTCCTGAGACGAGTCTTGAAGGCACAGGAACGAAACGGGGATAGAAGTAGAGGCCTATGCGTCAGCGATGTTGATAGAGTCCAGGCCAAACTCTAACTAGCGAGTTAGAAGTATCATCAAGAATACCATCAAGAAGAAATCAAGCAATTGCATCTGCCATCTGATCACAGGAAGATTAGAATTGTTTGGTCTTAGCCATGACCAAGGCGGCACTGGGGGCTAGGGAATAGGTATTGGCCCCCACCTCTAACGGGCTTACTGGCATACATGCAGCTAAAAGTGCTAGCACCAGCCACTTTCCAAAAGCTGCCAGACTGCTTATCATTTGTCAGCCACATTTTCAACGTCAAGCTAATCGCCACCCTTGCGACAACCTCAAGCTCGCCAAATTCTTGGGACATCAAACACTTGTCGCAAAGACAAGAAACCCATAGCAACATGCCGCCTCAAATCAAGCAAGATCTGAACCGATCCGGCTGGGAGTCCACCGACTTCCCGTCGGTCTGCGAGAACTGTCTGCCCGACAACCCCTACGTCAAGATGCTCAAGGAGGACTATGGCGCCGAGTGCAAGCTCTGCACGCGACCCTTTACCGTCTTTGCCTGGTCAGCCGACAGAGCCCACGGACGCAAGAAGCGCACCAACATCTGCCTCACCTGCGCTCGCCTCAAGAATTGCTGCCAGACCTGCATGCTCGACCTCAGCTTCGGCCTGCCCGTCGCGGTGCGCGACGCCGCGCTCAAGATGGTTGCGCCCGGTCCCGGAAGCGAGGTCAACAGGGAATACTTTGCACAGAACAAGGAAAAGGAGATCGAGGAAGGACGCGGAGGCACCGAACAATACGAGCAGACGGACGAAAAGGCACGAGAGCTGCTCAGAAGACTCGCCGCGAGCAAGCCGTATTTCAGAAAGGGCCGAGCCATCGAAGACGGCAGCGCGTCGCAGAGCTCTGGCGGTGACGCCGCTGTTGGCGCTGGCGTTGCTGGCCCCGGGCCCATTCGTACACGAGATTCCAGGGCCGCCGCCGCATCGGGAGCAGGACCTAGATCAGGAGGCAACAGACGACCATTCCCAGCAGCATCGCAACTACCACCCGGCCCTCAAGATTGGCTGCCACCCCAGGACAGGAATATCATGTCACTTTTCATCACTGGTGTCGAAGATGATCTGCCAGAGTACAAGATTAGAGACTTTTTCAAAGAGCACGGAAAGATCAAGAGTTTGGTGTGCAGTCACATGTCGCATTGCGCTTTCATCAACTACGAGACGCGAGAGGGAGCTGAAAAGGCTGCAGAGGCGTGCCAAGGTCGTGCTGTCATTGCTGGATGCCCCTTGAGAGTCAGGTGGAGTGTACCCAAGGCTGTTGGTACCATGAACAGAGAGCAGCGCGCCGAGATGATCAGGGACGGGCGGAGCGCTTTTGGTGACGTCAGGAAGCAAAAGGCCATTGCAGGCAGACCTGGCCAGCGAGCGCTGACTCAAGGTGGAGAGGGACAACAAGCACAGCAAGACATGGAGAGCATGGCTCCTGTTGCTGCACCCCCTGGGGCCAGTGAGGTGAATTATGCCAGCTTGGCGGGTGAATAATGAGGGTATGAAAAGGTTACAGCGAAAAACATTTGCATTGCTAGGCGTTCAGGAACCGGCATCGTCCGCCCCTTTGTACTTGGGTGAATTGAACTATTGATACCATCACATTACGATGTTCAGACTTAACTTGTTGCTCGTGAATATTAACTGACTGTATTGTAATGAACACCCGCCCAGACATCAAGGCAGAAGAATACAGGACGGCTTACTACAATTCTTACAATATGACCAAGTGTCTATGCGAATCAGAGATGTGTTTGTCTACGTCGAAGCAAATCTACTATGTTACGAGCATGTACTCTTGCAGTTAAATGAACATGAGTCTAGAGCTAGCACTGAAGTGGAGTCGTTGCAACGGGCTATCATTACCTCTCTCGTGTCTGATGCATGTTCAAGGTCATCACACGACTAAGCAGGTTCAACACTACGGCTCATGAAATCCAACAATACACATGCATGTAATAGGATCGTGCACGACATGGGATCTTTTTGCGAAAAGGCCGCTTTCGTGTTTTAGGAAGGTCCAGCCGCGAGTTCTTGTTTTATTTATGCTGCCGATGTTCTAATTAATTATGACTAGCTACGTGTACGCAAGCTGATGACTCATGTAGGTATACATTAAACACCATACCTAAGCCCATCTCTATCTTCACACTGGAAAAAGCATAGCCCTGCCATAATAGGACGTCCGAAGCCGGAGAAAACACTTCTTTGACAAGCAGTTATTACACTGGCCTTTCACAAAATCTTTACTGTTTTGGTCGTTCACTTTCCCTGTGAGTCACTCCATTGACACGAAGCATTTATTATGGCTCTATTGGTGCAGGAGGCCTTGACGGCCGAAGAAGTTGCTACGTACTTGGAATACATTCGTTTGCCACAGAAGCTTTACGTGGACAAGACTTATTCCTTAACATTAGAGTTACTCACGACATTGTAAGCTGCTCACATCACAACATTCCCATACGAGAATGTTTCCCTACACTATTCCCAAGATAAGTGCATCTCGCTGCGAGTCCAGGACATATTCGACAAATTTGTCGGAAAGCATCGAGGGGGTTACTGCATGGAGAACAACATTCTCCTGAATCATATTCTATGTTCTTTGGGATTCGAGACGTACATGACTGGCGCGCGCTTGTACAGAAACCATCAAAGTCATAATCCTGGCTGGTCTGGTTGGTTCGTGTATTCCACTTACACTGCGTTGAACTGTCGCGCGTAATCCGTCTCTAACTTTACACTTGTAGGGAGCATGCTATCATTATAGTCACTATACCTGAAGACAAAACTCGCTACGTTGTTGACGTCGGATATGGAGGCCATGGTCCACGATGCCCTCTCCCACTTCCTAGTTCGGAACTCCAGGGGACAAGCTCATCCGGCTACGTCATTCACAATATCGGAACACAGGACATGCGCCTACAACACAACGACCTGGATGCGCAGATGAAGAGACACTGGGTATATCAGATTCGCAACAGCCCGGAACAGATGTGGAACGATGTCTACGCTTTCACCGAGATAGAATTCACTCACAAGGATTTCGAAGTGATGAACTTCTTGAACTTCTTCACTAGCAAGAGCCCCCAGTGCTCCCTTACGACGCAGCTTCTTGTGGTCAAGTTCTTGCGGAGTGACGATGACAAATGTGATGTTGTCGGCAAGGTGGTTCTAGATCAAGCAAAGCTCAAAGAGTATCGCGACGGCAAGCATGGTCTGGTCAAAGTATGCGAATCAGAAAGTGAACGAATTCAAGTACTGCGCGATTTCTTCGGAATTGTTGTTGAACAAGAAGACAAAAGTTTCATTTCGACACGCTCGTCTCTCGATACAGCATGAGCTTATAAGAAATCAACGTCCTGTACTTAGTTGAATTGTGGTACAATGAGTCCTACTATGGACCTGCGTTGTTGTTCGTCTGTCAGGTTGACTAAGCTGGCATGAGATGATTTGGACTGTCCAAAAAACACGTTCTTGGCTTATTAGTAGGAACAGAATAGCAAAAGAAGGGTTCAAGGAGGTTAGGATCTGGATCCTGGTCTAATTGGTCGATTCCCTGCGCAGCCCATTGTGATATGTATCACGATCCCGTTGACAAAGGCCAATGTTCATTATGACTCTCCGCTTGCCCCAGCGATTCAATTATTGGATCTTCTCCAGACTCTATATTCCTCCATTGACCTTCTTAATTGCCGTTGTAAGCTTGCGCTGGGCTTCCCATGATATCTCGACGACTGGCGTCTGAAGGCAGTCTCGAGTGGATTTGGGGGATTGCAGAAGTCCTCGCCCATCGACACAACCAGAGATCAAGATGGGTAGAATCAGTCAACGGTACTATAACAGCGAGGTGAGGAGGCGGTATCCGCCCGTGGTATGATCTCGCGATACAGGCATGCGCTGTACCATATGGACTTCTTCAATGGCTTTACGAGAGGTCACTGACTAAACCACGAACAGTGTTAGACAGGTGGATAATAGCGTGAGAAATGCAAAGCGTTTAAATCCATTATGATAAATGATTGTTAGGCTACTTAGGCTTGCGTACAGTGATAATCACTTTGCAGGCGCCTCTTTTTGGAGAAATGGTGTCTGTGTTGTTCTTGACCCCGCTCGATCTGGAGTCTGCCGGGGCAAATCGTGCAATCTAACCAACCTAGGTATTGCAATCGCCACTTCGCAACATTGTTTTGTGCATAGAATAGCTTGGCGCGTGAAGACATGGTAAAAGAAACAACGCTAGGAGTAGGAGAAAAAAGCAAAAAAGGGAGATGTTTTGTCTCCAAAGTTGATCACGGCAGTGGTCTTGGTTTATCTAAGTGCCTTTCAACTCTACACATTACTATATGCCGGTGACCCACATTGTCTTCCTGCCTCACTGTCTGGGTAGCTTATATAGCCTTGTAGAATTGATCAATGACTCGTACACTATATGAACTCTCTTTTGCAGAACGGATCCTACTATTTGCCCGTCGTCTCGGGGACTCGGGAGATGCCTTCACCCGTCGGGATGGTCTTGAGCATTGAACCTGTATCGAAACGCCAAAACGCGGGGAAAGATTGGGGAAGATCTGTGGAGTATATCTCATGACAAACTAAAAGAACTCCTCAACAAGCCAATCAGGCTGCGTCGGGTATAGTAACCGACATGCTATATAACATTTATGTACGAAAAGGTACAGAAATCATTCGTCACAGTGGGCGAACGCCCCCATATCATGCCACGGGGATTCTCGTCACAGCGCAAAAGAGTGTTTCTGATACGTCCGATACACACAAGGATAGACCAGGAGCTGAAAAATTGCCTGGAAACCGCGGGCCGAGGCTGCGCATCCGTGTCGTGATTTGTTGCCCTCTTTCCACTGCAATCAATCCTGTGCGGAGTCGTCATGATCGTCAAAGTAAATATGGGCCACCCAATGCCATGTATAACGTTTCAATTGCGAACTCTTGACCTTTTTCCAAAAGGATCTCATCGTTGTTTCGTACGTTGTTGATTATTGCTAAAGTGAAAAGGCAATAGTCACTATATTTTTGCGACTGCAATTATTTCTTCTACCGGCGGCTGCTTTGAATATTCATCACATATTGAAAGTTTTGATCTACTGCTCATCGCAATGCTGGACTCGGGAGGAAAATGGGACTATTCAGTCCCAGGATCATCTGGGTACCACATCCCCAACATCAAGTTCAATGTACGTTCTCGTTTTCAAACGGTCAATATCAGCTCCGATCATTGTATTGATACTATAGTCTCAAGGACCCCAATAACCGCCCGCTCAGGGTCATCATGATCGGCGCTGGTGTTTCGGGTATCATGATGGGCTACAAGATGCAAAAGGAGTGTCCAGATGTCGACTTCAAGATTTACGAAAAGAACGAAACCATTGGCGGGACATGGTTCGAGAATCGATATCCTGGTTGCGGATGTGACATTCCTTCCCATGCCTATGTATTTCCGTGGGCGCCCAATGTGTGTCAACACCCTTTCCAAGACTTCTTGCTACGATTGACTTTTGATGACAACAGCCCGACTGGCCGCGATTCTTTTCCTATGCTGCCGATATCTGGCAGTATCTCGACAAGGTCTGTGAAGTTTTCAACCTTCGAGAGAAGATGACCTTTAACACCGAGGTGATTGCTGCGGAATGGCAGGAGAGCAGCGGAACGTGGAAGGTCAAGCTGCAAAAAGAAGAACCGGGCAAGGAATCCTCCATTTTCGAGGACGAATGTGACGTCCTGTTCAATGGTTCCGGGGTAGGTAGCTCCGAATGCAATGTGCGCATGCTTGGTGCTGATAACATTGCCACAGGTACTGAATAACTTCAAAAAGCCGCACATGGAGGGGCTAGAGCTTTTCAAAGGCAGAGTAAGTCACTATAAGCGGGCACAGCAGGAGATTTACCAGATCATTCACTGATTAAACGAACAGGTTATTCATACTGCTGATTGGGATCGCGACTACCAAGCAGAGCAGTGGAAAGGACAAAACGTGGCAGTCATTGGATCTGGTGCATCTTCTGTCCAGACAGTCCCAACCATGCAGCCACACGTCAAACACATGGACATTTTCGTGAGGACCGGAGTGTGGTTTGCGCAGATTGCCAACAACTACGGGCAAAACCATGAGTACTCGTCCGATGACAAGCAGAAATTCAGGGATCCTGCCGAGCTGGCTGCTCATGCCAAGAATATTGAAGATCAGATCAACGGTCTGGCCGACGTCTTTTATACGAAAACTAAAGACCAGCAGGCTGCTCAAGACTTTTGCAGAGAGTGGATGGCTGAGCACATCAAAGATGAGCGACTTCTACAGGGCTACACCCCGAAATTTGATGTCGGTTGCCGCCGTCTCACGCCAGGTGACCCTTACATGGCCGCCATTGGAAAGGAGAACGTTGACGTGCACTTCACCGCCGCCGAACGAATCACCGCAGAAGGCGTCCAGGGAGCTGACGGCGTAGAGCGCAAGGTGGACACGATCATTTTCGCTACTGGTTTCGATGTAAGCTATCGACCACGGTTTCCAGTCATTGGGCGGAATGGAGTCTCTCTTTCCAAAAAGTGGGCGATCCAGCCAGAAGCGTACATGGGTCTCACGGTGCCAGACATGCCGAATTATCTCATGTTCATTGGTCCTACTTGGTAAGTTGAGTCTACTGTCCTAAAATCACCGGGATGACCCCTTCTGTACAAAGAAAAATGATGGCTGATCTGCTCCATTGCTAGGCCTATTGCCAACGGCAGCGTCATGGGGCCCCTGGAGTACGTCTCGAGATACTGCGTAATGTATATCAAGAAGATGCAGCGCGACTGCATCAAGAGCCTTGCACCAAAGCAATATGTGACCGACAAGTTCAACGAGCATGCTCAGGAATGGTACAAATACACAGTCTGGAAGGACAGCTGCCGATCTTGGTATAAGAACAATGACACGGGGAGGATCAACGCAGTGTGGCCAGGGTCGTCATTGCATTTCAGTAAGTCTCGCGTCGTGGAATTTTAGGCGCAAAGAGTCCTTTCTTCTCCGAGTCCTGGCAAAATTGGTGCTAATACACCGCAAAGCTCAGGTAGTGATTAATCCTCGATGGGAGGATTATGATATCAGCTATGTGCACGATAATCCTTTCGCGTCCCTTGGAATGGGGCACATTGACCCTCCTCGCTCTCAGGACAATAAGGGAGCGGATCTGTCGGAGTACATTCAGCCATCAAACATTGATCCAAAATGGGTCGAGGCAATGAATGGAGTCAAGAATGGAGTTAGCAATGGAATTGGAAATGGAATTGAGAATAGAACTTAGCATGGTGTTGCTGGTTGATGAATATGCACGGGATCAAGAAGTGCAATTGGGTGGGCTGAGATATTGACATAAAGGGGCAATTCAATACTGGTACTTTCTCCGCTTTGAAAAGTCCCTGGTCCGCAGTAATTTCACGTACCATCCCGTTTCTGGCTTAATTGCATTCAAGCTTAACGGCGTTTGTACCTGACGATCCCAAAGGGGCAGACACATGTAAGTGTACAAACGTGAAGAAGGGTCCATATGTCAAAAGCCGATTTTCTGTCCTTGATCTTGGCCCTGGCGAACACTGAAACACACAGGTCATAGCTCGTAACGGAATCAGCCATTTGGAAGACCAGTGATGAAATGTGCTAAAACAGGGAGATCCGATGTCATTGGTAGTCTCGCGTTTAAGCTTCGGCAGTATGGATACCGGCATTCTTCAAAATGCCCAGCGCGGGTATCGGCCACCAATTCTTAGGGGACGCATTCTGCGCAACACGAGCTTTCAAACACTAAACACTCAAAACGATGAGGGGACAAGACTAGAATGGCAACACGACAGACTGAGCAACAAAGTGCATCTCAGCGAAAGCGGGAGCGGGACAAGCTCAACCAGAGGACTAAGCGGCGCCGTGAACGCGAGTACATTGCAGCTCTGGAGGATAGAGTGCAGCGCCTCGAGCAAGATCTCCAGCTAGCCACAGCCACGCACCCGCGTTCATCCTCGGGGAGCATACGCCTAGAGCAGGATCGTCTTGGGCAGGATCGCCTTGGGCACGCCTTTGGCCAGAACACAAGTGATGTAGATTCACGAGACCACACACCGGCCCAGAGTGCGTCGCCCGGCAGTCTAGACAACCTAGACCATCCCGCGCGTACCGATTCCTCAGTTTCACTAGCTCCGGAGTCCAATTCCGAGCCGCGCCGGGCACAGTCCACTCGAAGCCATGTGGACGCGGCAATACCAATGATCACAATTGCTCTAGATCCCTTGACCAAGCTACTGGACTCGCCAGCATGGTTGCGACTCCCAGTCATGTCCCGCTCTCCCGTGCCACCACCCAGACTCCTGCTACAAAACGACAGGTTTAGTTTCGTCGTCGACCGTCTGAAGTCGACCCCAAACATTGCCGACTCTCTGCCACCAACGCCAAAGGTGCTGGATCTTCTGTTTGGCGGGTCGCGCAACGAGCTCGCCAATCTCATTGTCTCGGCTCTAGCACACTATCCCATACTGCCACCGGAAAGGTTCGCCATTTCCTGGCTCATATATCTATTCTTCCGATGGTACATAGCTCCGTCCCAGGAATCTTTTGCGGCTATACCACCTCATATGCGACCGACTGCCTGCCAGCTCTGCATCGAGCACCCAGTTTACATTGCTGCCATCATCTGGCCATCTCTTCGGGATCGGCTCATCTTGAACATGGGTAAATATGCATTTGAAGATGTCTTTGGTTTGCTAAGCTGCACTGTGCGCGTACGTGAATCTTTCAACAGCAGCTTCATCAGCCGAGAGAACGACGGCGAACCACAACTAGACGAGGCATTTCATCGTCGCTTCACTCAAGAAAGTGGATGGGGTATTCTTGGGAGGTTCTGGACTCAATACCCAGAGCTCGTCGATGGCCTTGATTCGGGCATTTTGGTACCCGAAGAGCATCTATTGTCTATCTAACAAATGAGAGGCGTAATAGTACAGGAATCCTTATCTAATCCGCAAATAAAATCGGTCGCCATCCAGCACATGCGCCGTTTCCACGATACTGAACTACTTACGAGTGCTCAGTCTGGCATAGGTTACCTCCTGCCAATATGCCAAGAGCATCGACGTTGCTCCGGGACCAACCAAGATCTGACCGAGACAGATGCCCGCTGCAGCCTTTGCGGCCTCTCTGGTTGTGACGTAGCCACGACGGCGAAGATCCCACGTCGAATACAGTCCACTGACCAGCCATGCGCAGCTGGCGATCCCAAAATCGTACTTGAGGAACGTTGCGATCTGGCTTCCTGTATCCGGCAGATTCCATGTTGCCTTGAAAGGACTTGGTACACGGAAAAAAATGTCAGCAACAGACATGTCCCGGCCGAAACAGGCGTATGCCATTGTCGCTAAGTGTACCGCGGCCTGGACTCCAGCAGTCCAGAGATATTCCCTCTTCAGAGCTTGTGTTGCGTCAGCAACATCCTTTCGTTGCGATGACGCATCGCCCTTCTCAGGCCCCGGCACCTGCTGTCGCGACTGCCGTCTACCGATATAACGTCTCCACATAGAGGTCAGGGCTGGCACAAAGAGCGGCGAGAACTGCCAAATGGCAGTGATATTCTGCTTGACTGAATTGGTGAACCCAGGCGCCAGCATCAAGGCTGTAGGAAGTCCGTATCCCAGAGCCAGAGCCGGCAGCAAAGCCTCACTAGTCTCTGGCGAGATGAAGCGGGTGGTCGGCAAATTGTCACCCTGAGCAGCTTCGAGGAGCGCATGCGTGGGGGCAACATAGCCAATACCGAGGACTTGCATGATGCCGAGGAAAACACTTGGCAGCGAGAGAGGATGTAGACGATTGCAAGCTCGGTGTCCGTCGACAGTGTATGACAAGATGGGCGCTGCAAGATGCGTCATGAAGTATATGAGTTGCACTCTGCTCGCAGGCGGTTGTCCTTCCAGGGGATAGGAAAAGGCAGACATGATGGCCTTGAACAGACCCCCTCCGAGGCCTGACCAGGGCCGTGAAATGGCCGTCAGTCCGGTCCAGTCATTGAGGCCTGCAGCCGGAAGGCGCATTGACTTGCTCGCAAGCCAGATCAGAGAGAGCATGCCCGCACTGAAACATCCTGTCGCCACTTGACCTATCGCGCCACTCAGAGGTCGCGCTGGAAGCTCATCATTGAAGGGAACCGCCCGGTTACGGGAAGGGATCGGCAGCTTCTCCAGCCTGGCACCGTCAATAAATGGCTTTCCAAGTATTGAGAAAAACATTTCGTCTCCTCCCAGTGGCCCAAGAACATTCATGAACAGTTTGGACATGACTTTGTTCTCATGGGCACTGAGATATTGTTGATAGTGAGCATCGGCGATGAGATACTTTTCGCGCTCGTGTCTGGCTGACTGGGTCTGCGAAAATATCTTTTCAAAATCGGCTTCATCAAAGTCCCCCAGACCACCTAATTTGGCATCTCGCATGCGCACAATGGCGTTGACGAGCTCGGCGACAGACTCGATGGCACCATTGCCGCCTTGGCCGGAGATGGGGTTGGGCTAAGAAGTTAGCGAAACAAAGTCATGAGTCTGGTTTCAAGATCCTCTACTCACCTTGTGCGCGGAATCTCCTAGCAATATGATGCGTTCAAAGAACCACTTCTTCCAGACCATCTCATGTAATGGTGTCAGAGTGGAGCTGAGCTTCTTGGAGTAGATTTGGCCGAACGTAACCTTGTCTGTAATCGCCTTGTCCCAGAATTCTTTGACCTTGAGTAGTTATTAGCATTGACTCCTTGGCGTTTTCTGTATATATTCAAATGCTGGCGACGTAGTACTTTGCCGAGCGCTTTATCTGGGGAATTGGAAAAAGCCGAGCTACTTACAAATTCCGCCTCATCCTCCTTCGTATACTTGGGAATATTCGATCCATACTTGGGCTTCGGGAGGCGGTCAAAGAGGAACCAATACACTCGATCCTCGGGACCCGATATGATCAGCCCTGACCAGTTTTCGGCCCAGATTCGATTCAACTCGCCATTTGCATAGCCGGGGACATGCTGGGCGATACCGAAGCTACATCTGTAGAAGCACGGGACGCGTTCCGGCTCGCCTACGGGAAAATAACCTGGGCGCAGCGTGTTGCCAAGACGGATCATTTCGTCACGTACGGTGCTGTGTACGCCATCGGCACCCACGATCATAGAGCCCACGACAACTTGGCCATCCTTGGTGATGACTTGGACACTGCCACCAACGAGTCGGATCTTGGCAACCTTCATGCCAAGCGCAACTCTCTCCTTGTGCTGTAGATTATCGTACAAGAGCTTGAGAAGCCATTGCCGATCAAAGAACAAGACGGGATAACCGTGCCTTCAAATTCAAATCAGCATAAAAGCCCCAGTCAGACAAGGATGACCATGATGATGGGCCTACCTTATTTCAAGCTGCTCGCTGACATTGGAAATCTTGGAGAGGCTCTTGCCTTGTGAGTTTCGGTTATGTGACGTTGTTATGAGTCGCTGGGGCAGGGCAAGAACTCGCTCGTAGCAGCCAATCTGATCGAGAATACGAAGGCCATTGGGAAATAGGCCAATGCTTGCTCCGACGGCTGGAGCTATTTCACTGTGTGATTCGAGAATGATGTAGTTAATGTCGAGTTTCTCGAGCATGTTGGCCAGCGTCAAGCCGGCCACGCCGCCGCCAACAATGACAACTCGATCAAAGTCTGACATTTTTTCAAAGTTGCTGGTTTGCATGAGGATGGGATTTCTGTATTGTTCCTCGACGGCATACCGTGGTTATTGTTCTTATATACATTGTTCGCGGCATCATCGGCCATGGCTGTGCTGGCCCCCCTTCTTGGAAATTTCTGAATCATCTCCACTATGCTTTGAGATTTGATGTCACCCTCGCGAGAGAATCACCGGTATATCCATATGGTGCGACAGTCCGACGGTCGACTCGCTTATTAAACCAGGAGGGACTTGATAGGCGACTCAGTGTGCGACTCACTAACGGCCCCACGGGCGACTCACCACAGACCCACTGCGCGAGTCGCTCAGCGACTCACTGCTATGTGGGCCATGGGATGACAGAGTGCTATAATGCGGGAGCCAGTTTAGGTAATTAGCCGTATTATAGTAACATCATGATTCACAAGTAAAGGACCTGAAGAACTACAAACTACATTGTAATGAAATAATCAACATGTCCATTGAAGCAAGTTCAACCACAATTTCGCTGCATGCATCCAACATCATGAATATCATGGTCGGATTTGTAAACATCATCTATCTATTTAATCAAGATCTTGCCGGTACTAACGAACTCACTGATTTTTTATTTATTTAATTTGTCTTTTTTTTTCTCTCTCTCTCGAAACGCCAGAAATGTCTTGCTCCGAAGGTTAGATACTGAAGACCCGTTGCGGATAATGAAAGCGATAGTTGGTCATCGGATCAATGGCATTCCGGGCTTACGGCAGTCCCATTGAAGACGGCAGCTGAAGTCTGCTTTCAGAATTCACTTTGGTGCTCCGGGAATGCCTTTAAGCGAACCTCTGCCTATTACGTATGAATGGCACTTCAGTGGTAGAGCGCTGAACAGACTACCTGTTACACACTAAAATGATGGCAATCCGATTCTGCCAGGCTCGTTCTCGATCACACGCGCAACTACATCGGAATTTACTGGGCACGTTGCCTGATTGTCGGCGGCATTGTTCATAGCCGGCGTATCGGCACCATTCAAAATGCTCAGTGCAGAGATAAATCTTGAATGTTTAGTCCAATAGTTAGGATGGCTTAGGGATGCTGCATCGCGACTTGGAATGACGGTACTTCATTGCTGGCGTGTAGGGCGGAAAATCACCAAATCAGCGGCCATTATCATCATAGATAAACTGAACAGCCGACTGGTTACGAGCGACGGCCTCTACCGTTATCGCAATATGTTGACTGTATTGAAGAGGCTCAAAGCAACCTGGGGGCAATGGTTACCGATATCCTCTCTCTGAGTCAGAAGCGCTCTCGATCAATTCGAGGAAAAGCACGGCGTACGTCGTGGCGCTGGTATCATAACCTTATATTGCAAAATTTTCAACAGCATGCAGGCTGATCCAGCGAAGCGAAGCGCTTCCGCTTGCTCACGGCACTGGTCACTTTACAGTATTTAATCACCTTGGGACAAGAAATTAACAGAGTAAGCAGATGCGATGTTGGTGGTCTGGAGGTCCCCCCTTCATCAAGCTCTTGCCTCGTTCAGTGTTTGAAAACCTGCCCGCCGTAAGTAACCCAACCAGCCGTTTGCACCTCCAGCGAGGTTCCGTTGTTGCCACAGCACAACCACTTGGGAGGGTTTTCTACCAGGCACCAGCTTAGCAAGTTTTTCTTTTCCAAATCTTCACACTGCAGGACCTTGGAATTGGCGCAATCTTTTGCAATCTGCCGCATCCACTCGCATCACCACAATCACCGAGTCTCCCATCATGGCGTTCCTTCCAAAGAAGGAAGAAGAGCAGGACCAGTAAGTCACACCCTCCTATCAGCCCTCGGATGCACATAATATTCCATCATTTGCCTTCTCGAGCGCTTACGAGACGTCTGTTGCAGAGTGCTTCCGTCAGATGAGTGCACTAGATTAGTCGTGGTAGACGGCAGTCGGGTCATTACGCACTATGTCTACAAGAGTCAGCTCTGCAAGAAAGCCCCCGTGTTTATTCAACTTGCCGAGATGCCGGCCGTCAAGTTCCACGGATGGCGCCTCGAGACTGTGCAGAGCTTTGTCACCTGGTTGGAGACTGGCGCTATTGAGGTCAGAGGCCTGACCAACGGCCGCATTGATGTCGAGGAGGCGCTCAAGTTCGATTTGTGCGCCAATATCCCAAAGTATAACATGGGAGCTGAAGGTCAAGATTCAGATGGTGCCCCTGCCGACATCGCTCCGGTAAGTGTTTTCCGTCCGACCGTGATTGTCATGCTATTTCTTCTGTGCTGGGCAAAATGCTTCCAAGATGATGACTCGACTTATCCTGGCGATCGCTAATCATGAGTTATTCAGTGGTATACCATGTTCTCAGGGGACCCAATAGCTCACACTCTGGGTCGGGTCTTGGATCTCTACATCTTCGCCCTCCAGGGAAACATCACGACCCTCATCAATGCTTGCGTGCTTGCCTGGCAGCGCCTTCTGTGCGCACCACACAATGTCGTGTTGTACTCACCACTCATCAACGCAGTCCTCCGACGCGCCAAGTGGGATGGCCCTCTAAACAGGTTCCTGATTGACTGGACCGCGTTCATCATGCACGACGGTGAATGGGAACAGGCCAAACTCGTCTCGCTCCCCGGAGTGGCCATTGCCGAGATCTTGCGTCGTGTCCTCCAACGCGCCAACTACGGTGTCAACACCCCGCATGGTCTTCCTGATCCAAATTTGGATTGGTGCCGTTACCATGACCACTCTGAGATTAAGGATCGACTGCTTTGCATGGCCTCACGTACGGAAGATTGGGACATACGACAAGGCACCCGTGGTAGCGATCCCACGCGCACGTCAGAGTCTCTGGAATCCAAGACTCCTAATTCCCTGCTATCTGACGGTGTATCTATGATTCAGCCTAAGATGGAAGATACGCAGTAGCACCCTGTCCACTTCATCCAAGAGTGAGCCAGACATGGTTATAAGGAGGATGAGATTCGTGAGAAGGAAGCTCGGAGAATCACTAGACGATATTAGGATCGCGTGTTGTTCGTAGCAGGGTATCATGTCGTTGCTAATAGTACAAGT
The DNA here is from genome assembly GCF_000516985.1 of Pestalotiopsis fici W106-1. Lineage (NCBI taxonomy): Eukaryota > Fungi > Ascomycota > Sordariomycetes > Amphisphaeriales > Sporocadaceae > Pestalotiopsis > Pestalotiopsis fici. The sequence goes on along the minus strand of NW_006917092.1, from coordinate 876,485 downwards.
TTGTACACGGCCTTTATAAGGCTTTCATATGTAGATACAGGTTTCGCAGGGTAGTAATCAGATTTAGCTGGAGCAGCAGCCACCACCGATCTTGACCGTCTTTCCTCCTGCCATCTTGACTGTATCGTTGTCGCCGCGTTCCGTGTGCTCGTGTATCCTCAACTCTGTTTACCGTGTTAGCCACTGGTCGAAGCCGAATGTTTCTGATCGACGTACTATACTTGTCGCCACTCCTTCTGCCTTGTACAACATTCTCTCGCAGTATCGTTGCCACGTCTTCGGCGTGTTTAATGTGGCCATCAATCTCGGGGCTCTTGGGGTCTAGAGATGCATTCTCGCGAAAGCCAGTACGAATTTGGGCGCGCGCTGCGTTCAAGATCGGTTGGTCTCCTGGAATATCGGTCAGATATGCGCAGATACACACGGGTATCGTGGTTCAGGGGGATAAGTACCCTGAAAGGCAATGCGGGCTGCGCGGAGCAGATGCCTGTATGCTGCAATTGCTGCCATGGTGTGTGAAGACTGGGCGCTTGAATAACGATATTACGACAAGAGGATCAAGTCTACGGTTGAATCTGGTAAAGCGGCTTCCAAGTTGACCAATTGCATAAGAATTGGGCTGTTTCTCGAGATGCGATCCGGCTCTTTTCGTTGCTGTACGAGGCCCGTCGTTCAGAGAAAAAATCGTGGCGCAAGAGGATAGCTGAACACTATCAAGTACAGTGTACCTTGTACAAGTGTGGCGTAAGGCTTCTCTAGTTATCCACTGCTAGTGGTTTTTGTGGCGCTAATCCCTGCCAATCGGTCAGAAAAATATTTCCCCAAAATCTGCCCACGGTCAGCGAGCTGCTCTCTTTTGGCTGCTTGCGATCATCTTTCAGTTCGTTTACAGCAGACGAAAACAAAGAACAAAAGATGGCTTCCGCTACTGTTGTTTCGAAGCCCCTCCCCACCCTCCCCGAGGGCTGGTCGGCAGAGAAGGACTTCAAGCCCATTGCTTCCGTCACCACTTCCACCAAGCGCACCATTGAGCCTGTTGGCCCTCACTTCCTGGCCCACGCCCGTCGTGCCCGCCACAAGCGCACCTTTTCCGAGGACGACCGCATCGAGGCCCAGAATGCCGCCAAGAAGATTGAGAAGGACGACGACAGTGATGACAGCGAGCCCGAGGACCCCATGATGCTCCAGCGGGAGGCCAAGGACTGGAAGGTATGTTGGGCTTTTTCCCCACTCAAGACCACACAATGGGAGCTATACTAACGTTCTATAACTACAGTCGCAAGATCACTACGAGGTTCTGGGTATAACCAAGTACCGATGGAAGGCCACCGAGGACCAGATCAAGCGTGCCCACCGCAAGAAGGTCCTCAAGCACCACCCCGACAAGAAGGCTGCCTCGGGTGCCACCGAGGACGACAACTTCTTCAAGTGCATCCAAAAGGCCACCGATGTCCTGCTCGACCCCGTCAAGCGTCGCCAGTTCGACTCGGTCGACGAAAAGGCCGATGTTGAGCCCCCGAGCAAGAAGGAGGCCCAGAAGAACTTTTACAAGACCTGGGGCCGAGTCTTCAAGTCCGAGTCCCGCTTCAGCAAGATCCAGCCCGTGCCCCAGCTCGGCGGCGAGAACTCCACCAAGGAGGAGGTTGACGTTTTCTACAACTTTTGGTACAACTTTGACAGCTGGAGGTCCTTTGAGTACCTTGACGAGGATGTGCCCGATGACAATGAGAACCGTGACCAGAAGCGTCACATGGAGCGCAAGAACATGAACGCCCGCAAGAAGAAGAAGGCCGAGGACAATGCCCGTCTCCGCAAGCTGGTCGATGACTGCCTGGCTGGTGACGAGCGTATCAAGCGCTTCAAGCAGGAGGCCCACGCCGCCAAGAACAAGAAGAAGTTTGAGCGCGAGGAGGCCGAGCGCAAGGCCAAGGAGGAGGCCCGTCTCAAGAAGGAGGCTGAGGAGAAGGCCGCCAAGGAGGCCGAGGAAAAGGCAAAGACGGACCGCGAGGCCTCGAAGAAGGCCAAGGAGGCTGCCAAGACCGCCGTCAAGAAGAACAAGCGTATCCTCAAGGGCAGTGTCAAGGACGCCAACTACTTTGCTGGCAGCGGTGACGCCAGCGCCGCCCAGATCGACTCGGTTCTGGGTGACGTTGACATTATCCAGGGCAAGATTGATCCTGATGAGATTGCTGCTCTTGCTGGCAAGCTCAACGGTCTCAAGGTTGCCGACGAGATCAAGAGCGTCTGGGCCGAGGAGACCAAGAGACTCGTCGACGCCGGCAAGCTCAAGGATGGTGAGGTCAAGACCCTGGCTTAAGGGGCTTGTCTTGTTGTAAACATAAAAGAAACGGGCGAATTGGTGTAGAATGACGCTCGTGGGGGATGGTATAGAACAACAATAGAGGTTGTGAATAGATGTCAAACTCTTACCCAGCCAACATTTAATCCAACTCACGATTTACGATGGTGCAACCATAACTACTCAAGCACGCGTCAAATGGATATCGCGAGCATTCAATTCCGTCGTATCAATCATGACTGTCTCATCAATTCATCGTGGAAGTCCCTCATATGCTAACCAATGCACTGGCTCGCGCGCTGACTCCTCCTCTTCTCGTCCCTCATGACCCTCCAATCCTTTTGCACGCTAATGCCCCCATCGACTTGGAGGTGCTTCTGCCCCCGTCCCGATTCGGACTCCTCGTCGCTGGTTTGATCCCCACCGCGCCGCCCCGACGACTCGACATTAATCTCCGTCTTGCCGTGCCGCGCATGCGCTTGCCCAATCATTTGGAAGCTATCATCCTCGTACTCGTCGTCGTCCAGCTTGGTCAGCCCGGTGAGACTCGAAAAGAGACCGACGCCGACCGTCTTGCGGGACCGTGACCTCCCAATGCCCAAACTGCTCTTTGACTTTTTCCCTCCTGGCCCTTTGGACCTCTCGCTCGGCGCTGCGCCAATGGTGGGCGGGAAAGGTCCGACGCCGGCTCCGGGCGTCTGCTGCTGCTGCTGTTGCTGTTGGTTATGATTCGGGCTCCCTGCGACGCCTGGCACGAAGCGGTCGATTCCAAGCAGATGCAGCGCCGGTTTCATGGACGGTAGACAAGCGCTGACGAGACCGATATTGATCTCGACGGTGGACCAGACAATGACTTCCTTGGTATTGTAGGTAACATCGCTCGACGAAAGCGGGATGCCGACGAGAATGGTGAGGCGGATGATCGAAACAATGGCCACAAAGCAGCCGAGCATGAACATGCCTGCAAGAACGAGTCGCTGCGCAAGTGGTGCGTGTAGCCGTGCCACGTATGGGATCGGCGCCAGCAGGATCAACCAGTCTGTAATCACGTTGGGCGTTGACCCGGAGATATACACCACCCCCAGGGAGATGCATTTCGAATCTGTAATGGTGAGATCCCATTGTGCAGAAATGGGCGAGCACGTAAAGATCACCAGGAAGATCTAGGGGTCGAGGACATGAGTTAGCACACTCAGTTCAAGCTGCAGAAGACGACAGCAAGTCAAAGCAGTATGAGAAAGCACTTACGATCGATATAGCCCAGGCCGTCACGATAAAGAGGCCAATGAAAATTGGGATTCTTGCTCGCAACGAAAACAGCCGCCAGTAGAATGCCAGGATAGTGTACTTGATCATGGCCAGAGAGATCACGTAGAACAACTGACCAGCAAATAGAAAGCGAAGAAAGTCAATGACCTGTGGAAGCGGCACATCCTCGAGAGCATGTCGAGCAAGGTACGGCCACATGCCTACCGCGGTCATGATTAGTCTCCATATCAATGGATCAAAGATGCAGGTACGCCAGCACGTCTGGAAGAGAGAAACTCACCGCACATGCAAATGTAGAAGAATACGTTGGCACAAGCTAGTGCCAATACACAAAGGTAGTCGTCCAACCCTAGACCCTTCCATCCGGATACAGCAGTCCGACACCATAACTTGAGAGGCACGACCAACATGACGAGTATATAGGTTGATATTGCAGCTCCGTTGAGCCTCGCCCTGAACTGCTCTAGATCCTCCGCCATCGTGGCATTGAAGTCGAATCAATGTGCCCGTTGTTTCTGTTGTTGTTGAACAGACTCAAGACCCGACTGACATGGGACGAACCACCTTCTTCCCACACAGCAAAAGCCACCGAAAGGTAGCAAAAGATCTATCGCTGTACCAGCCTAAACAATGATTGCCACTGAAGTGTTGAGCAGAACATTTTGCGTCGAGAATCACTTCAGGACCGAGACACTGGTCATGGGCACGTGCACATTATTGACAAGACTCATGATCCCCGCGGCCCAGCACACTGGAACTATCTTTCCATCAGGTGGATGGCAGCGTACTCTGGCGATCATTGTTCAGGGCAGACAGAGCGAAAATTTCCCTCCGTGCCAGGGATGGTAAGGGAAATCAACATCTAGGGCGCGCATGTCTCCATACACTACATTATAATATACAAGGTAAAAGTGGATTTTTGGGATTATAGACCATGTTGCAAAGATTCGGATGGAAGAGCCGTAGCTGGGTTTGTCGGTGGCCCCGGGAATATCGACTTGTTCTGGTCTTCCAAGTTCCGGGGATACTCCTCATATTCGCGGTAGTATACTCAACGCAAGTCTGGTCCTCTGCATCTTCGTACGTGCCCGGTGGACTGGGACCTGCCCGGACTATTGCTTCCGCAGGCCCAAGGACGAGGCTGTCCAGTGTTTCTTTCGTTCTTTCCGAGGTCTGATGGATGAAAAAATGAGGCAACTCGATGGTCCCAAGGTTTTCAAAGATTTTCAACTGGAGCATCCGTAGAGTCTCTCAAGTCCACCTTGCACGAAACTGCACTAATAGCCGATGATGCTGAATCTTCATCACCATGTGGGTCTAGAGAGTAAACTACATGTTTTCAAGTTAGTCGTACTCGGGCATACCTACCGTAGCCGCCGCCTGCGAGGACGTTGACGCTTGCTCTAGTATTCACGATTAGCGCCAAACTTGGGCCAGTTTGTTTCATACAGACAGAAATATCTGGAGCCCTCCTCACACTCGAATAGCAGACTCTTTTGACCGCTTGCGTCAGTCGAGTTGCATGGAATTCCATCACGCAACACAGACAGACAATGATTATCTAGGTCGCGTTCACAAAAGTCAGCCCGGCGTGCGCCGCTCAATGTTGTCGGTCGATTGGGCTTATATCCGCAGGCTGTGGGTCGCGAACACCTAAGCAGCAATTCATAGGATTGGCATCCTTGTAGGGCGAAAGATTCCATTGCGGGCCGCGTCGACTTTTGGAAAGAACATTTCTCTAAGGGTGAAATCGCTGTGCTGCATCATGCATGCACCGGTTCTGTCGGAAACATAAAAACTTGAACAAGCACATTGGCCATGCCATATGTCTAATACTCAGTTTCTAGCGATTGGTACTAGCCGCAAGAATGCCATGCAGTTTTTATGACCATTCTGCCAAGAGAAATTAGAAGAAATATCGACTTTCCCTATTTCTGTACAAATAAGGAGAAAAAGAACCGGCGGATGATAATCAGTTAGATATGCATTTGTATGTGTAAATCGCAACTTCAATAGAAGCCTGCCACAACAGTAGATTTTGTCGGTGCTTCTATCGAACCGGCAGCAAACCGGGTGGAGGACAGGCTCCGCAGAGACCATGAACTGCCCCAGAAAAGAGAAAACGGCCCTACCAGGTTTGCTATGCCTGCGTCGGCAATTTGACGATTCGCTTTTCTTCAGCGCAATCCCAGCACAATGATAGGGCCCTCGGGGGCCCAGCTAGGCGGTCCCATGGATATCCATATTTCAATTTCGGATCAGGTATCCGCGTGGGCCACCGAAAGACGTATGCTCAAATTCCCATTGGGCCGCTTGCCGTGGCATCAAATCAACCACTTGCATCTCACGTTTTTGACATCATGGCCAAGTCATGCGTAGCTTGCTAGTAGCAGCATATTGCCATACTTATTCGCTGCGAACGTCACTCGCATCATGTCGGCAGATAATGAAGGCTGTGCCCCTCCAAATACCTCCAGTGTCGACTTCTAGGGAGCATACATCCTGTAAATTGCCGAGAATGTGTAGAGAAAAGTGTACTCTTATAAGTGGCTCGACATCAGCAGCCCTGCCAAATATAATCCAATGGTGTCCCCAGGGTGGTCCTGGAAGTTATCCGGACTCCATCATGCTTTGCCTGATATGAAATGCAAAGTGGATTGCTCCGCCATTGACACTTTTTTTCCTGCAGCATATGGATGCAACATGCAAACAAAATCCTGCAGACCTCATCAATCCATCTTTTGACAGATCCTCCGACGCTGACAGAGATGTATCTTGAGTCTCTGCTTCGAAGGGCGTCGACCTGCGACTTGTTCGCCTGGGCTTCTGCCTTGGCCCTCGCTTGTGTGATCACAACTGCGATTTACCGACTATATTTCCACCCTCTTGCAAAGTATCCCGGCCCATTCTTGGCTCGTGTGTCGAGTTTCCCATCCTATTGGCATACCCTCAAAAGAGACAGGCATATTTGGCTTTGGCGCCTACAAGAGGAATATGGTAAGCACTATAACCGACCACAGAAATCAACAATTAACGGCCCCGGCGTATAGGTCACACGTTTCGCTACCGCCCAAACAGCGTGCTCATCAACACGCCTGCGGCATATCGTACACTTTTTGGGCCTCAGGGCAACGTCAAGAAGGCCCTCTACTATGAAGTTTGGCCACGAAACGTAGATGCATTGACTACATGGAACAGCACGACCATTGCAACCCATGCGCGAAAGCGCCGGGTGCTCAATCAGGCATTCTCAAACGAGGCGCTCAAGTCTATTGAGCCATTCGTGCTGTCCAATGCTGACAGGTGGTGTGAACTTATTGCCAGCGAGGCTGCTAGGGGCACCAGCGGTTGGTCGCAGTCCCTGAACATGGCCGATTGGGTCAACTGGCTTGTTTTTGACATCCTGGGCGATCTCTGCTTTGGAAAGTCCTTTGACATGAAGGAGCCCAAGAGCGAGCTACGATATGTACCCCATCTCATGGCAGAGTTTCTGGTGCTCATGCATCCTATTGCTTACTCGCCGTTTGCTGGATTCTGGGTATGGGCAAAGCCAAGAGGGTTGGACTACCTGCTGTCCTTCGCATCGCCTCCGGCTCTGAAGAATTGGGAATCGTTTGTGGAAAAGTGTCTTGCAGACCGTACCAAGATGGAAGCCGACCTGGAGAAATCGGAAAAGACGGTCGAAGGGCGCAAGGACTTCTTTCATTACCTTTTCCACGCGGTGGATCCAGAGACAGGCAAGAGAGGATTTCCACTGGATGAACTCTATGGTGAGGCCGAGTCTCTGATCATTGCTGGTTCCGATACTACCTCAATCATCATGAGTGCCATGTTCTTCTATCTGGCTCGAAACCGAGTGGTTCAGGAGAAGCTCGCAAAGGAGGTTCTCTCGACGTTTGAGAGTGCGGCCGAGATCAGAAGCGGGCCCAAGCTTGGTAGCTGCAAGTACCTGCGCGCCTTCATCCAGGAGGCTCTTCGCATGACACCACCAGTGAGCGCGGAGCCTTCGCGAACAGTCATGAAGGGTGGCACGACTGCTGATAGCCAGTACTTCCCCGAGGGGACGGACATCAGCGTCGGCTTGTATTGTCTCAGTTACAGCAAGGACGTCTTTCAGGATCCTTTCCAGTTCAAGCCGGAGCGTTGGATTGTCGGCGAGGACGGTGCGACAGAGGAGAGTGTTGAGCTGGCCGAATCTGGATTCTGTGCATTCTCCTATGGATCCCGTGGCTGTCCGGGTAAGCAGGTTGCCTGGATGGAAATGACCATTGTCATGGCCAAGGTTGTATTCAACTTTGAGCTCAGACCGGATGCCGAGAACAAGCTTGGCGCTGGCGACCCGATGAATGGAAAACCTGGACGCCGGAATGCGGAACAGTATCAGACCTATGATGCGTTCGTATGTATGAGAGATGGACCGATGGTGCAGTTCAAGAAGCGATAGGCTCCAGGTCCAGGTGCCAGGCAGGCAGATACCCCCCTGATTCGGCACGTGCTAATAATGTAATGCAGTGGGGGGTTCCAGTCTTGCATTGCATTTTTGGTGCATCTCCAGGAGGGTGGGTTGGTTCGGCATTCAGTCGCTGCGTTTCGGATTACTCGGTGCGTGTATATAGCTTCGAACCTACCTATTAATCAATTAATCAAACCTAATTGTACAATGTAACGTGGAACATGGCGTCTCTACCTATCGAATATTCGCGCATACCTCTGCAAGCCATGGAGACATGATGGGAGACATTGCTTACCTTTGTCACACTGTAGAGCCCATTGGCCAATTGCGATTTTGGCAGCCATGGTTCAATACCATACCTATCCATGTAACACGACCAGCGCCGACGTCGGTCTAGGCCATCAGCCATTGGAAGGACTGTATAGGCGAGACTTCATCCTCACAGGTGTCAAATAGGGAAAACCGATGAGATGGCATCAATCGTGGCGGGTATTGAGCACAACGTACGTACGTCAATGTAGGTAGGTAAGGTACAGAGTACCATGGTAGTGCTGGGTTGCGTTTAGGGAAGCTAGCTGCCAAGGGGCCCCGACTCGCTACCTGCCTCCTGCTAATCCTGCTGCCACACTGGGCGCTGCATACACGAGAGAGAACGCGTCAAATGCAGTGTCCCCTAGGCGTCTCCCTCCCACCAAGCGGAAAGAGATAAACGGTCGCGCTGCACATGCATGCATCGTCCAAAGGCACATACAAACAGACATTTTGGTTCTTCTCATCATCGTTGTCGTCCGTAAAACGGCAAGCGGATAGTGTTCACATGGGCAATCAATCAATCAATCGATCAATCAAAGCAGCCAGCAAGCACAATTGGCCCCACCTTTGAGTTGCAAAGAATAAAAAAGGGCCTGCCTCCCCAGAGGTAGATCAGACTATCAAAGGGTCAATGCACGTCAGTCAGCACTTGAAGATCAGGTCGAAAACGATAGATCAAAACCGATAGCCGTGATCGCCGGGTGTCTTTTCCCAAATCCTTATTTTGTTTTGCAGTTCCCAAAATTGCATTTCAGGGGAAACTTCATCGCGAGTCATCACCTCTTTGTGCCAGACAACTGGACACGACTAGACTAGGCGCACCAACCGTTGCAAGTCAGAATCATAGCACCATGGCTCCCTATAGAACGGCATTAGTAAGTCAATCCCTGAACAAAGTGCCCAAATCCTCTTGCTAAAAGCCGACATGTAGACAATTGTCGTCTTGGCATTGTTGGCGCCGTTTCTCTATGACCGATCGCAAGTCCTGGTAGGATTCTACAAGAACAATCCCATCAGGCTATCCAAAGTGAATGCTTTGGGACAGCAAGACATCAAATTTGCCGACAAGATCAGGAGCTGTGAGGATGCAATCATCATTGAAAGTGCTGGCGTCGCTATCCTACCGTGCGATGCTGGTAGAGAGAGATGGAACACGGTCATGGTGAGTGCCCTCCATAGAGAAAATATGCGGCCATTGTATTGCAATCGCCCCATCGACGAAATACATTAGACATTTGATTGACACTACCTAGGGGTTCTTTGTACCTGGCCCGGTTCCTAGAGGAGAGCTCTATCTGTATGACTACAAAAATGCTGCAGCTCCAGACTCCGAGTCTCTGAAGCGCCTTGAAGTCATCGACTATGCCCCGGGTGATGATTATCATTCACTTGGCGTGGCTTTTGACGAGCCCACTTCCACGCTTTTTGTGGCCAACCACCGTCACGATGGCCCGAGGGTTGATCTGTTCAAGCTCGATTTAGCTGCGTTGAAGGCAACACACATTCGCTCGGTTGCGCATCCGCTAATCCACGGACCCAACGCCATTACCCTCCGCAACAGCAACGAATTCTTCGTGACCAACGACCACCACTTCACTTGGGCCCAGAGCCGTTTCTTGACGCAGGCGGAGACATACCTAGCTCTGCCTTTGGGCACAGTCGTGCATGTGGACATTTCTGACCCCGATACCACCAAAGCGACTGTCGTGGCGCGGGTGCCTTTCGCCAACGGCATCGAATTGGTGAATAAGACAACCGTGGCGGTTGCCTCTAGCAGCAAGGCTCAGGTAAACCTTTACAGCATTGTCGATGGCGAACAATCCGGGTCCGCTCCGGCCCTCACTTACAGCTCGGCAATCAAGCTGCCATACCACGTTGACAATCTATCTCTGACTTCGGACGGGCGGCTGCTGATGGCAGGTCACCCCCACCTACCAAGTCTCACCAAATATGCCGCGTCCCGATGGATATGCAACGACGCGACAGAGCTTGCCAAGGCAGATGGCACGATGAAGGAGTATTGCGCGACCGGACAGGCTGCCTCGGGTGCATCCGAATGGACCGAGGCCGGTGGCTTGCGACACCTATACATTGACACCGAGTACCCAACTAGTGCTTCGGTCAATTACGACCCTGACCGCAAAGTAGGAATCATTACAGGACTTTACGCAAAAGGAATACTTGTCTGGAGAGATTGATTTGTTCATTGTTGATGCAGTAAAGGGTGTTGGCGGCAGTCAGCGATTTCTTGCATAGAATAAAAACTGGCAAGCTAGATCTGCTTTGGTCAATAAACTGGATTTTCTTACATTTAGATATATTGCACTTCTCAGATTCACTTTACATCGTCTTCTTACAAACCTTCTCGTTGCTTCAAATCCAATTGTTTTTGCTCCTCAAAGCAAAACTTGGAATAAAATTATAAGGGGATGAATCGAAGTAGCAGTTGAATACTTCAAGATATTGTTTATCAAATAAGTCCATCCCTGACGGCTTGGATATCTGGAAGGCATAAACAGTATTTACACTGGTATGGATCTTCAGTCACTGACAAACCATCAGTAACATTAGAGTTGAAGGGAGGCATGTGAACTCTATCTCAAGTTAAAATTTCTTAGTCCATCCGGGTGTGAAAGACTTCATGTCTTTGTTTGTGAGTGGCGAAGCCTTCAAGATTAAATCCGCCGCCAGTCTTTTTCAAATGTAAATTTGACAAAATGCACAAGGCAGTCGACTTTGTTCAACTCTGCATCTCTCCATCACTCAGCACTCAGCCGTGGGCCTAGCGTGGTTGCCATTTATTCATGAGCCAGGCATCAACACCAATTTTGCTATCACCACTAGCCAGCTGCACACAAGCTATTGAGCGGTGGGCTACGAGCGCCATCCCACTTTTCTTTCACTAGGGTGACTTCCCGCGGCGCTGGAAAGCCCACCGGAACTCTTGTTAAAGCTTCAAGGCTTCTTTCGTTTGTTCTTCGGTGACAGAAGCAGACACACTGCAAATCACAACAACCTCGCAAATCACAACGGTATCACACTCAGAACGCGCCATAATACAGCGAGTATTTGCATGTTTCTGCTGGCTCACACGTCTTTGAGTTCAAACCAATATCTCATTTGTACCAAGGATAATTCAGACTGCAACAATGCGCGGAAACCGATTTACCCAGCCTCCCAATGAGGAGCGCGGCCCCGATCCAGAAACCTGTAAGTAAATTCACTTGTTTGTTCCTCCACTACAAGCGTTCTGGAACAAGAAGACTGGAGTGTTTGTGCATTGTCAAGTTTTCTTCCTTTGAAAGCTTCATTTGCAAACTTTGGTTGAATAGCATAGTCATGGAACTCGGGGCAGATCTACATTGCTAACGATCTGAGCTTGACAGTGAGTAGATTCATCCATGCCATGAATGAACGCCGCATCAAGTCTCTTATAGAAGGTCTAGAGGACAATAAACGTGAGCTGAAGGAGAAGAATCGAGAGCTGGCTACCGAACAGCTTGTGTCTTCCAACTTGCGAACTGTCATTGACCAACAGAAGACGAAGGTCGCAAAGTTGAATGACGAGAACAATGATTTGCGCCGTGCTCTAAGCACTGTCGGCGGTCAGTTTTTCCGCCAGGTCAAGGAGACTAGGAGCAAGATCACAGAGGTACTGGACACCACGCAGCCGCACACCTTTGGCACGAACAAATTCAAGGGCCAGGAAGAGTCCAGTGCAACGACTGCCACGACTGCCACGGACAATTATCAGCTCTGGTACGATACGATCGTGGATCCCGATTGCAGCACTCAAGAACTCGCCGAGCAGCTCGACTGCGCTGCCACCCTAATGGCGATGTCACGCGGAGAAGTTCTTGGCGTTTGCGAGGGGGCAGAGGCCACCCAAGCCAAGCCTGCTTCTGCCGTTACTGGTGATGACGACCACCGAGCCCCGATACACGTTCCTAAGAAGCAGCGTCGTGCTAAGAAGGACAAGAACAAGAATGGATCTAACTGAGCTTGGCTTTTGGCCGTTTGAGTATACCGCCATTTTTGTGCGATGCTTTGTACAATCCCGTTGTAAACCATCTTCTCGTTGAATAAGGTCGGAGAAGCAGTAATTGTGTAAGATCAATGATACCAAATCTAGGACACAAATTCTCTGCTATGATTATTTCCATCTCTGCCACTATGTTTTCATCTTTATGCGTTGCCGACTTCGAGCGGATCAAGTACTGTCACTTTCCACACAGCCTAACATCAGGTAAAAATGGACAGGTTGACTGTTTCCATGACATGACACAGGGTGTCTGGACATGGAGGTCACATAGAAGTGTACAGGTCATGTGGTACGGGGAAGCATCTAACCTAGAGACTCGTCTAGAGATCCGCCCTGCTCTGAATTGATACATACATGTCGACGCGTTGCTCGTGATATGCAGCCTCTGTTAAGTCAGCGCAGAGTTTTCGCTCCCAGTGCGATTCTTCATTTGAATCTTCCTCCCACACGACGAACAAACTGGCTCATGTATGTCTCATAGATTTACCGAAAACTCCAAGTTTTCATTCTTTTTCAGCAAAAGTAGTCTAAACGCTTGTTTCCGAGATGATTTGCAGCGTCCCGTGGCTCTCCAGCTGCCTGCACAACTTGGATGGGAGGCACGTATGAAACGCGAGATTGGAGGAGAGGGGATAATCAAATAAATCCAAGTCGAGATCGATGCATTTCTAAGTTTTCAAGTTAAGCTCTAGCAGGTAATTGATTACAAAATGAATCAATCAAAACACTAAATAACCGAAGCGCCTACGTAATCAGCAAGACAATCAATTCGTTGACCTCGATTGAGTTTCCATTCCAGTACTGAAAACACCGAGGCGTTTGCTTTTTGGCCGAAACCTTTCTGGTCGAGGCCTTGTGACCAAACCTTCTCTTCTTCCTCTTTCCAACCTAGATTTGGAAGTCAGTTTACTGCAAACGAACCCACCGGCGATCAGGCAGCCAGGGCAGCCACGACCTAAATTCTACCTGCAAGGTCCCTGCATACTTTCCAAACGTCTAATCATCAACTGCTATCGGTGCCTTGGCGCACAATTTCCATTCAGCGATTTGCGGCTTTCTCCCATTCACCTCATGAGCCGATGCGCGCAAGTCCACCGACATTATGGAAGAAACGACGTTAGGCCCAGAAGCACGCCTCCGCTTGAAGCGGGCAGAGCTCTTGCCTAATCTCTACGGTCCTGGCTATTACGAGAGCGAATTGCAAAAGAAGGAGAACGAAATCCAGAAGCTTCTCAACCAAGTCACCAAGCTCCAACAGGAGACGCAAGAGCTGCGCAGGGAGAAGGTCAACCAAAAGCTCGCAGAGGTCAAGCTGGGCAGGGAGAAGGACAAGCTCACCCACACCATTAACATGATGGAATGCAGATACCAAAAACTCGAGGCTAGCACTCAAACCCTCATCCGACAGCACCAGCAGCTCGATACGTCCAAAGAAATGGATTTGCAGCAACACCAAGCCCAAATCCATCAACTCCAGAAGGATGGCGAAACACAGGTATGTAGTACCACCCTAACGACGACCATTGCCACCGAAGGACGCTAACTGTTCCCAGAGACAAGTCATTGCCGCTATGGAGGATGACGTCGACGAGCTCAAGTTCAAGTTGCAAAAGGAGAAGCAGGAGTTCCAGTGGCGTCTCGGTGCCGTGGCAAGCAAGGCGTTAGTCGAAAGCAATGAGCGACACGTCCTTCGGAGGGAGAGATCGCGCCAGAACCAACGGCTGAAGAATCAAGGAGAGATGGTGGAGCATCAGACGAAATATCTCGAGTATCTTACCAACGAACTGAACAAGTCAAAGGCTGCCCAAGCCGATCTCGCACGCCAGTCCGACACGAACGAAGGCCGGGTAAAGGGATGGAAGAGCGCACATGCTTCTGCGATGCAAAGAATTGATGAACTGACCGATCAAATATGCAAGGGCGTAGCAGAACAGAAGACACCTTACGAGCCGAGCAGTCTGCTTCGTGGAGAAAGATGATGGAAATCCACTGTGCCTGCGCTTGAACACATTTCAGGGCTACAAAGCATGCCCCCTGAGAGGAGTCACAAAATTGGGCCATTGCGCTCAAGTAATGACATTTGAGCGAGTAAAAAGCATTGTTCGTCGAAATCTATCCCGAGACACTTGACGCCGGTGTAGGTGACACACATTTTGTAGGTGTATTACATAGCTTTTCCGCCCGCCAACTCCATCTGTAGCTGAGTTGGATTAGTTGAGACTTGCTATAGAACTCTTTGCCCTTCTCTAGTAGACTATTGCCTTGGCGCATGTGTTTGTCTTTCTGCCTTCTCAAATTTGAAAATTTCAACTTGATCGCGACAAGTTACAATTATTATCCTAGTCACGACTCAAAACTCACAGCACGACATTCCATGCGATGCAGCGATACCCACATGCGGATAACGCCGCACTTTCATAGAGACTGAACTCGACCCCTGCAACAAGACTATTGACATGGCGACATTATCGGATGAACGATTCCAGTCTGGGTGGAGATAGACCGGGGAAATATTCGGAGAAGGCACAAAATTGCAACCTACCCCAGAAGCTAGCAAGGATAAGCGTAAACGCGTTGCTGGGAATCGCTTCGCACGAACCCACGTATGTACCCCGGACTGGGGACTTACCCCAACCAATGTGGGCGTAGTTTTGATGACGCGATTGCGACATGTACGGCATGCGGTGAAATGTTTATATCCGAGCGTGATACTTATAAGGCCATCATGGACCCCTCCTGGTTGTTCCCGACAATGGCACTTTGCTCACGGGTACATACAACCGAGCCGTCATGATGCGTGTGAGTATACAGACTCTGGCCCTCGCCTCCTGGCTCACCGGTTGTCATGCCTCGCAAGGACCACTCGCCTCCCGTGACACTGACGTCCCGACTGTGAGTCTGGCCAACGGCACGTACATTGGTCGTCACAGCCCCGAGTATAACCAGGACTTTTTTCTCGGCTTACCATTTGCTCAACCCCCGGTTGGTGCTCTTCGTTATGTCGCCCCGCAGTCTCTCAACTCGACCTGGGAGGAGCCGCGAAACGCGACAGCATATGGACCCGAGTGTATCGGATATGGATTCGATCAGTGGATCTTGGGCAACTACATCAGTGAAGACTGCCTCACGCTCAATGTTGTGCGACCCGAGGGTTATGATGAAGGGGATGACTTGCCGGTCGCGGTGTGGATCCATGGAGGAGTAAGTTGATCACTTGCTGATAGTCGAGAGATGGAGCGCTGATTTGGAACAAAAGTCTTTCAAGAATGGCGGTGGCGTTGATCCCCGCTACAACTTGTCCTTTATCGTGGAGCAGTCTGTACAGTCAAATACGCCAATGATAGCGGTGAGCATACAGTACCGGCTCTCCAACTGGGGATGGCTGTTTAGCGAAGAGCTGTCCGCGATCGGTGCCGGCAACCTTGGACTGCGAGATCAGAGACTGGCACTGCAATGGGTACAAGACAACATCCATGCATTTGGCGGCGATCCATCACAAGTGACAGTCTGGGGCGAGTCTGCTGGTGCCTTTTCCGTCGGTTACCATCTCATGGCCTACGGCGGACGGGACGACGGCTTGTTCCACCAGGCCATTCTGGAGAGCGGTTCGGCCGCCGCAGTCGATCTCACCAACGCTACGCAGTGGCAACCTTACTTTGACGCCGTAGTTGACACTGTGGGGTGCAATGGGACGGCAGATGTGCTCGATTGCCTGAGAGGCCTTCCCTGGGAGACGCTCAACGACGTCTTCAACTCGACTACCTTTCCTATCAGCACGCCCGGAATTGGTGCTCACATTGATGGAGACATTATACTCGAGCAAGGGTACACGTCACTGCGCGAGGGCCGCTTCATCAAAGTCCCCGTGCTGATGGGCATCAATACCGACGAGGGAGCCTCTTTTGCAACACAAGGCATTAACACGACAGAACAATTCATCAACTTTGTCATTAGTACGGGGGCTGACAATGCGACGGCAAACGCCACGGCCGAGGTCTATCCCGACATTCCCGACCAAGGTCTACCTGCAACTCTCAAAGGCCGCCCCGAGGCCTACCCGTGGGGTCTTCAGTGGAAGCGCATGGTTGCCTTTTACGGCGACCTCATCTTCCACGCCGGAAGACGCATGATGGCCGAGGCGTATGCTCGTGCGGGCACGACTGTGTACTCGTACCGCTTCAATGTGCTGGTCAACGGCAACCTGGCCCAGCAGGGATCGAACCACTTCAAGGAGGTTGGGTTCGTTTTTCACAACACCAAGGGGGACGGCTATAATCAGCCCGGAGGCTTGCTCAACCCTTTTGGCGGCAAGGGCCCAGAGTTCTTTGAGCTCGCGGACATTATGAGTGGCATGTGGGTTGCATTCATCACGAGCGGTGACCCAAATACCTACAAGAACTACAGCTCTCGTAAGTTCCATCTCAAGACATGTGCCTCTTGTTTAGAATATTGCTAATTTGTTTTTTGAAATTGCAGACTCCTCGTGCTCCAAATGGCCTCTCTATACAGTAGACAGCCCGCGCAACGTCGTATTTGACGTCAATGTGACTAGCCGGCTCTACCCAGAGCAGGATGACTTTCGCCGACGCGAAATCGAATTTGTGAACGACAACTGGCGTCTGTAGTGGGAATACTTTCTGGATGTAGTCGAGACTAACACGCTGTACATACCTGAATACAATTGCTACGAGGGGTGATGCACGGAACCTCTAAAGCAAATCTTAGCTTTATGCCCTAACACTAGATCTTGTGAGAACCTTGCTGCTACTGTGATCTGGTGCCTCGATTGTGTTTCTTAAGTTCTGCGAGACGTCTCGTGAATAGTGGCACTTATCGACAGTGGTGATCATAAAGAGATACAAACTAGACCCCAAAGTTTATCCGCAATTTGAATCCATCATGTTCACGTCGTTACATTGAAATGTTCGCAGCCTTTCTACCTGTTTCAATGCGTTTTTATGTGTCAGGATGCATTCACGAAATGTGACAAATTTCAAATGCATTGCCACTTCCTTTGAGTCACTGGATGCAGTAGTCTTGGCCCGTTCCAAAGATTTTCCTGTTGGTGCGCCACAGCGTTGCCGTGTTGTGTGGCACCCTTTGAGTGGCACAACGGGAAGGCTTGCTAAGTCTGTTTGTTCGCACACTCTTTTCGTAGATGTAGACCATCTTTTAATGGAAATTCTATTTTGGATACTGGTCCGATCAACTACTGCAAGTACGAGAGTGGCATGCGATCCCTTCCATACTAGGTAGGTACGCTTTGTGCGGTTTTCTGGGCTGGAAAGAACTGTACCCGGTCAAAAGTTGCAGTTGCCATGTCACAAAAGTAGAACGATCCTGAAGATTACCAAAAGTAAGGATGAAGTCAAGTTAGCATTTTTGGCTGATCGTATTGATTTCAGGCTGGCGATACCAAACACAAATACCATCTTGGCTACACTATAACCCCGAGATCCACCATCAACTAGCCAGAATATCAGTGCAAACAGGATGAACCAAGCTCCAAGTAATTTCCAAAGAACTCTAGATTATATATGGGTGTACATGATCACCAGGAACTGGAATCTCTGGATACAATTAGGCCAAGCGTGATCAGCGTGACTTTATCAATAGTCTGGGAACCAACGACATTGACGCTCTTGTTGACTCGCTGATTCTCAACCATCAATCTTTTTGACAAGATCCAACGAGGAAGCTTCAATGTTGTCATTGGTAATTGCGCTTGCCTTGAAGATTCTCAATTAGCACGTGTAGGTCATCCGCAAACGTCCAAGCTCCGGAGAACCTTTGCCCTCTACAACCATCCCGTCTCGATCAAAACGCAAGTAACGTTATAATTACTGGATTGCTTGCCAACCGATTATTCAAAATCTTAAAATTTTTGATTCCATTACAGAATACCCCGACATAGAGCACCCGATACGAGAAAGCCATTATTGCATCCAGGGGCACTATCGTCAAACCCCCCCTTGAATGTCAGACAAGTATCAAGACCAATACTTCCTCTGGCAGCGGACTTCGACCAATTACAAGAAATTCAGACCTAACGCAGCAATGTGCCGTTACCGCCAACGCCAACACCTTTGTGGCAATCCTTCCTGCGGCAATCTAATGGGCAACAAATATAAGGTGATATATAAGTGCACTGCAGCTAAGAAGGCCGGTAGGAAACCGTGCCCACAATCCCCAGGTGAAGATGCAAAAGAAGAATTTGCCCGAAGAACATCCCGGAAGTGTCGTGCGTGCCGTCAACGTGTCCAGCTAGGTTCACTACAGCAGCTGCATTCGAAGAACACTGTTGAACTCACTGGACAGACTGAAGCCCCTGGCCAAGCGAGAGGTTCCGACCAAACTCGAGCCTATGAACTACCCGGAGGCTATTCAGAACCTCAACTGCCTGGAAACTACCTTCAAGCAGCAGCTCAAGCCAATACACATTTTGTGCGGGATCAGCATGCAAACTCCATACAAGAAGACGAAGACCTCCAAGAAGAAGAAGAAGCTATTGAGTAGGACGAAGACCAAGGCTCTGGATGAGAAGCAGAACCCGGGAGAAATGAAGATTTTGATAATGGTGGAAGTTATGAATAGATTAGACATCATTATCCACAGGCACGTTGGGGGATGGAGACACCGCCAAGCCACCTGGCCATGGTAAAGCCCTGAAGGCACTGACTCAGTATAGAGATATTTCATCAGTCTCAGAGATTACAATGCAAACAAAATCTCAAAACTTGGGGCAAATACGCGCCTAGATAAATCATTGTAAAGTGATCCGAAATTTTCCAGCTACTGCCCTTTCATCCATTGAATTCAGTTGTAGTATGCACTCTTGATTCTACCTACGTGGCATTTCCAAGCCACTATTGAATGAATTGAATTCATTTCTATCATAAAAGTCGAGAAAGAGCGCCAATGTCACGCCCTTGCTACATTTGTTTTGACATTGGATTGTGAGGCTGATCATGTTAATGCCTGATCGTGTGATATCGTGTCATATTAGAGCTGCCAAAAAAGAAAAAGAAATTCAATTATTCGCGGCAGAATAAGCCTCAAGCCTTGGTAGGCGTTAATATACAGGGTCATTCGCGGAAAGTAAAAGAGAAAGTCAATACGTGTTTACTAGTTCCTTCTCAATGCTCAGGGCCGCCAGAAAGCGGGAGGGTGTATGCAATTTTCTTCAAAATTCTATTTGGGATATTCTGCCGTAAACAAGTCCATCCAGTACGATATTGCATCGGTGCGGAAATCATCCAACGCAGTGCGGCTGAGCTGAGTAGCATTGACGTCGAAAACAAAATTCTCAGGACTGACTGTGGCGTACTTGGGCCAAACATTGGTTCCGTTGACTGCAGATGCCCCCAGAGGTTATTAGCAGTGTACTTGCAACAGGAGTTGGAAAAACATGAGATTTTCACTTACCAGGGTGGTTGTTTGGGTCCAATGTAGCAAAGAAACTAATCCACATGCTCGTCATTAGATAGCTGAGCGGCTCAAAGGTGTCCTTTTGATCCGCCTGATCCTCTGGACTTATCGACTCGGACAGGGTGACGTTGTGAAAGAGAAAGGCAATGTCGTCTTGCTCCTGCACACCGGTCTGCCACCATTTGGCGTGGAACAGGACATCGTAGAGGTAAGAGTACGCATCGACTCCTTGTGCGGCCCACTATATCTGGTAATTAGCATTGATTTTGATGTCATCAGTGATTATGCTCGAACAAGGCTTTGGCGCTTGCGAGATGCTGCATTGTTTTGATGGCAGTTGTCTTCACTTACAGCCTGACTGCCCATTCGTCGTCCTGCTTGCATGATCCTGTCACCATTGTAGGCGCTGGAACGCTTCCACTGCCATCCATAGCCAGTCTCATTGCCCGGCCGTCCTTCCAGTGTAGATGGAATACCTTGGTCCGGGTCATCGGGGTACAGCTGAGCAATCTCCTCGGCGATCTCATTACTCATGCCGTCAAAGGCCACCATGCTCAGGAACTCATCAGTGGTGTTGATGCCCTTCACACCATAATAGTTCCACGTGCCCTCATCGGCAGTGGTGCCAAGGATGATGGGCACCTTGACAAATTTACCGCTGTTGAGCAGATTTGCGCCCAGGTCTGGGAGGAAGTCTCCGTCAACCACGGGATTGACGCGTTCTAGCGTGGTCAGGTCGCTGTCAAAAACCTCCGAGAGGGCACTGGCATCAACCTCGCGCATGCAGGCCAAGGTATCCGCGGCGTTCGTGCAATTGACCCCGTCGACAAAGGCGTCGTACAGCGGCTGCCACTCATCGACGGTGACGGACGGGAACATGAGCGTGGGGCTGCCGCTCTGGAGGATGGCGCCGCGGAAAAGCGCATCGTCTCGACCGCCGTAGGCGAGGAGCTGCAGTCCGACGCTAAAGGCGCCCGCTTCCTGGCCCCAGATGGTGACCTTGGTAGGGTCGCCGCCAAAGGCCGCAATGTTTTCCTGGATCCAGCCGAGGGCCAGGCGCTGGTCCTTGAGGCCCAGGTTTGCGGAGCCGTCGGCGGCAATCTCGGCTCCATACATGAAGCCCCAGTAGCTGAGACGGTAGTTGAGCGTGACGACGATGAATTCCTGGTCATTCTGGACGCCGACTTAGAGAAGTGAGGTCGGGTCGTATCGGGGGTCTCTGCCGGTGCCGTGCTTGAAGAGACCGCCGTGTATGTACACGGCAACAGGGAGCAGACCCTTGGAAGCGGACACGTTGGAGGCGCGTTGAATGTTGAGGGTCAGACAGTCTTCCGACACGTCTTCTCCCAGCACGAATTGGGTGGCGCCGTATCCATAGCACATGTGGCCATATTCTGTAGCATTCCTTTGCCCTTCCCAAGACGTGTTGAGCGGTTGAGGGTTACGGAAGCGCAAGTCTCCTACTGGAGGTTGCGCATACGGGATGCCACGGAAGTAATCCTGGTGCCATTGGGACGAATGAACTATCTATTGAGTCAGCAATTGGCTTTAATGGGAATGACGTAATGACGCGTGAATATCCTGAGAGGGGTAGGATCATTCAGGTCTCGGTGGAAACATACCGCCATAGTAGGTTCCGTTTTTGGTCACAGCCACTGGAGTAGTGCTGTTGTCACCAACCGTTGTGCCGTTGTCATAGGAGCGGCTGGTGCAAAGCGCAGAGCCAGAGCCGGCCAACAAGCCAATGCCAAGAGCGCGAAGTGAGTGCATGGTGAAATAGCTTGGTACCGAAACAGAGCAGGACAATGGAGAAAGAGAAAGATGGGAAGGAGGGCGCTAAAGCCTAGACCAAATACCCTGACGAAGTCTCCTCACCAACATGCCATACATGAATGTGTTTATATATGATTACCCATGACCACGTCTATGTGTTGTATGTAGATTTCTGTATAATCAAATTAGTAGACGCAAACACGCGTGTAAGGCTCGTGCTGAGCAGGGATTCCCGGGCCCAACACCATTCGTATACATTGTGCTGGTCATGTCATCTAGACCATCGTAAGTAATTTCTATGCTGGAGATTGTATGCAGTCCAAAACACCACCAATCGACTTTGTTCATATGCGCTAGCATTACCCGTCCCAACTGCCGGGACAGCCCGCAGTGCCCCGGGTAGCGTAAGGGGCCTACGACGGGCGGTTGGTTCCGGTGATTCGTCGTTGCATTATCCATGGAGAGCTGAAAGAGTTACCTCACGTCCATGGCCCAGCGTTATTAAGATCGGTCAATCCGCCGAGTTGACGCGTGGCACAATTTAGGCAATGTCGGAATGGCGTCAAGGATGCAAGATTATTCAGCTTCATGGGGTATACTCTGATGATTGACCAACATGCCCCAAGCGCCAGAGAGTAGACTGAACCGAGATCAATCCGTCATCTTCCAGGACGTGAAAAATAGGCATGTTTGCCGCTTTCGCTGTTATGTGCTCTTTTTGCATTGGAATCGTCTTCAATAATGTCAATAGCAGATGTAAATTCAAAATCAGTCTGTCGTTGGTGCTTTAGTTGGTAGGTTGTTGATTTTGGGTACTTTGGTAGAGGCTTGGGTGTGGGACCTAAAAAGTTTAGCTGGCGCTGAGTCATATTTATAAGCAACATGCCTATGCAGCGCATAGCTTACCTTGATTTAAAGACGAAAAGACCTCGGCCCTTAACGCCGAGCTATAGACCATAATCCGACCTACCCGGTTCAACCATATTCTAGATGCCAAAAACCTGAGTGACGCACTTCACTGCTATACTCCTCTGGCTAGCGCCATGTGCGGTCGCTAGTAAAATGCTGGTTCAGCCCTTTACGACATGAATTGTGCTGCATCACCGCGGCTGCTCCCATGACCTGGCAGAGACTCTCTCATCATCTCTTTTCCGGCTGTTGAAGGTAATCATATGTATAGCGGAGCCCCTATTCTCCGTATAGCGTGGCAAATATACAATGGAATAATTAAGGCTTAGTCAAGTTGCCCGTATAGGCAGTCAGGTGAGTCAACCTGCTCGAATCTACAGGATCTTCATTTTTATAGGCATCAAGGGCTCTGGCTGTTGATTTGTTATAAGGTTCATGCCTTTTTGGGATCATTCCGACCATGTGTTGTCTTATTACATAGTTTTGTTCAATGATGACTTGGTATAAATATGATTACTTGCATCGTGTCTAAGTTCTTTGTCGTGAAGATCAACCTGAGAGTTTAGATATCGTCGATCACTCAAGTGTTTTACTGGTTTCTATATTGTCAAGCTTGAAGACACCACTTTCTTCATGATGTGGTTTCTCTTTGAAACAGTAGCAGCTTTGCTTCTGTCGGCTGTTCCACTCGGTTCGGCAGCCTGCACCGAGAAGCGCCAAATTGTCCCTTGGTTTGTTTACAAGCAATCCTAAGTCTTTGTCGATTCATTCTGAAGTTTGGACAGGTCAACATTGACTCACGAAGAGAAACAGGCCTATGTGAATGCGGATGTCTGCCTAACCAAGCTACCTTCTACGTCGGGCTTCCGCGGTGCGGTGACCCGTTGGGATGACCTCATGTGGCCTCATATCTATCTCACCAGCGTCGTTCATAATTGCGGCGCCTTTTTGCCATGGCACCGTTACTTTGTCCTCGTTCACGACCGCATGATTAGGGAGGAGTGCGGCTACGATGGACCCTTTCCGTTAGTCTCCATCATTGGGGACCTGCAAGGCTGACGCACGTCTACTAACCCCAACCCAGCTACTGGTATGAAACAGAGGATATCGATGATATTGCCGGTTCCGACCTTTGGAACTATTATGGCCACAATGGCGTCGGCGACGACCACTGCCTGGGCGATGGGCCATTTGCCAATATCACTCTCCGGTTCACCTACAACAATACCATTGGAGAATATTGTCTGAAGCGCAACTGGAACCAAAAGGTCTTCAACCTGACCAACCAAGCTCAGATTGACGCATGCATGCAATATCAAAACTACACGCCGGCGTGGCGGTGCTGGGGCTTTAACCCTCACGGAGCTGGCCACCAAGCCGTCGGCGGCCACATGGCGGACCCGACTTACAGTCCCGGAGACCCAGTCTTCTTCCTTCACCACGGCTGGTTAGATAGTCTGTGTGGAAGTGGCAGAAGGTCGATCTACCCAACCGCCTGGAGGAGATGGGCGGTGCCAACATTGCCTTTACCATTATCAACGACCCAGACAATGTCGAGTATCCCTCGCCCGAGATTCTCAGTACGCTGGGCGACAATGGCAACTGGACCACACTCGAGCACAATCTCTGGATGATGGAAATTGGGGACTTTGCGCCAAACATTACGATTGCGGATATCATGGATGTTGGCGGTGATGTCATGTGCGCCGACTATGTGGACCTCTAGGTCGGGCGGTGCTGGAGCATAGACTGGGAAATGCCTTGAATGATCGCTTGATGAGACTATCCCGTGAATCTAGGCAGTCTCTGACAATGGATCGGTCGTGGCCGCTCTATAAAAAGACATTCTAGCTACTTGTCCAAATGGCAGATTGCACTTATTGAAACTCAAATTCAATGTCTCTATCGTCACTGTCTGCGGTTCGGACTTTCAAGTCCGAGGAGAACGAGGGCCAAGATGCCACAGGTTGCAGACGAGCATGAATTACCAAAAACGGAAATATAGACGAAAATACTTGATTGGCTAGGAATGTAATTAATTAAATAAAACTGGAACCCCCAAGGTCGAGATTCAGCTGTCATGCCAAGGCTTGTTCTTTTAGACTTTTAGTCAACATTCCGTCGCCCGACGCGCGTTGGATGCAAGTTGTAATACGCGTCAGCCCCCCGCAAAAAAGCCACCATAGCGGGGGCAGGTGGCGGACCATTTTTGAGTACCGAGTACTGTTTCTGTAGCCCTGATTGGTTATGAGTATCTGCATTCACGGTTCAACGTGCCAAGTCGGCTTCTCTCCCAGTCAGCGATTTACGTATACTGCATGCATGCTGGGCCAATATTGCAAATATAGGAGTCATGTTTACTACCGTCTATGCAAATGTGTCAGAGACAAGAAATCACGTGATGGATTTATAAGACATTGGTTATTCGTATGCACGGAGCCTGTTGAGCTGTGTATGAAGAAGCGTCCGTGGCTTGCGTCGTTCATGGGGCGGACTAGCTTGCGCTCCTTTTATTCCAAGATCTGCAACATAATAAAAGCAAAGCAACCTCCATCGGTGATTGGCATGCTTGAGACTTTTGTCAGCATATCAAACAAACTTTTAGCTTGAACACTGAAATTTTTCAAACTCTACCTGTTTGGTTCTGCGACTAAATTCGCAAAGTGACCAATAACCGGCCGCCCAACATGAGGTTCCTGTCAACCGTGGTCGTCTCCTTCAGCCTTGTGGCCTCGTCCCTGGCTGAGGTCGAGGGCACATGTACCGAAATCAATCAGAGAAAGTCGGTATGTATTCACGAGTCTGCTCCATCCTTACAGTCAGATCACTGCGTACTCATGTAATTGTGCTGGTTTAGTGGAGTGCTCTTACGGACTCTGAAAAGAGCGAGTATATCCAAGCCGAGTTATGTCTCATGTCGCACCCACCCATTACTGGTCTCGTTGAAAATGCAACCAACGTCTTTGACGAGTTCGCCAACGCCCACATTGACCAAGGAAACAATATTCGTATGTGAATTTTCATCTTTCCAATGGCTAATCTCATATATCTTCGCGTGTCCGCTAACCATCCGTTGCAATGCATCAGACTATGTTGGACACTTTTTGCCCTGGCACCGTTACTATGTGAGGGCCCATGAAATTGCGCTTCAACAGCTCTGCAATTACACACGGGCTCACCCCTACTGGGACGAGCTCACCGATTTCATGACCGGGGACGTGAGTCAGGCATCTGTGTTTGATGCCACGACAGGCTTTGGAGGCAACGGCACGGCCGAGTCCTCCTGTGTCGCCGACGGTCCTTTCGTCAATATCACTTTGCACATGAGCAACCACCACCAACGCGGCGACAGCTTTTGTCTCTCCCGCGGGCTCGACGAGAGCTCCCTGGCCCTGATCAACAAGACAAACATTGAAATGTGCTTTGGCTATGAGAACTACACGGACGCATGGTATGTGTAAATTTATCTGGGTTTTCCTCCTAGCGCCGTCTGACTCGGACTTGTGCAGGTCATGCTACAACAGCAACGGACCACACGGTGCTGGCCACGGTGCCACTGGTGGTTTAATGAAAGACCCTATCGATAGTTGCAACGATCCAATGTTTTTCCTTCATCATGCATATCTCGACAAGCTCTGGTGGGAGTGGCAATTGGCAGACTATCCGAAGCGGCTGTACGACATGGGCGGTAACAACACGGCTCCGGACTCGATTCTCGCCGTCGCCGATCTTTCCCAGCCCGGTTCCGACATTCTCGACTACAATAGTGATCCGGGCAGCACGACGACCTTGAATCATACCCTCTGGATAAACTGGATCGTGCCCAACTATCAGGGCCTTATAGCAACAGAGTGGAGGATCCAGATAATGGTGATAATAGGGGTTATATATATTCAAAACTGATTTTTACCTTTTAAATCACCTGTTATAATCCTGTTATTTATCCTTAAAACGCTGCCGGTGTTTTAAAGTAATTCCGGCGTCGCCGAAGCTAAGCCTTTAATTATAAAACCTTTCTTTAAATTAATTATTTAATTTTTTATTATAGCTTTATTATTAAATCGTATTTAATATAGCTTTTTTTTTTCCGGCGCTTATTTTTAAAGGCTTTTTCGTTATAATATTAATCCGTAAAAGCCGTATTGCTAATTTCGTAAAAAAGTCGTCGACGGAGCGCGGCTCCGTAATAGCTATTAATATAAAAATAATAATCGCCGCGCTTACCGCCCGTAAAAAATAAGGTTACGGTTTATATAAGTTAATAATCGCCGTTTATAATAACCGGAATTAATTTTAAATAGCTATTTTTGGCTTTTTTTATTTAAAATTTCCCTTTTTTTCCTTAATATTATAATTTTTGTTATCGGTAAATAAGCCTTTTTTATTAATTTTTATTATAACGCGCGCGTATTATTAATAGCCTTTAATTCCCGTATTTATTAATTTATTTTAGTAAATATTTTATACGCGTTATTTTTCCCGGTTAATTTAACCCCGATTTTATAAATTTGCGTCCTTATTTTTTTTACGCCCGCTTTTACGGCGCTTTTGCGGTTTTTATTAATAATCCTAATTTCCGCGTTTTATAATTTATTCGTTTTTTTAGTAAATACCCTCCGTTTATTAATCCGTCGCTAGCGCTAATCGTATATAAATATTTATTTAAATCGCCGCCGGTAATAAACCCTTTTTTTCGCTTAAAAAAAGTAGTCGTAAACGGGGCGATAGCGACGCTTTTACGCTTATTTTTACTAAAAAATCGCGTATTTTTTAAAAAAAAGATAAAAAGCCTTATAGCGCTAATTATGCTTCCGAATAATAATATTATACCTATATCGCTTATTTTATAACCGAAAATTCCGGCTATCGTTATATTAAATAAACCGGTTAATTATTATAATACCGCGCGTTTATTATTTATATTAATTATTTTAGGTTTTAATATCCGTTATATCGATTATACCGATAATAATTATAGTTATATTAATATAAATTTTTTATTTTTATTTTACTTTTTGCGTTTTATCCGCGCCGTTAATTTAATTTTATAAATTTTTAAGGAAGTTATCGATTCGCTTTAATTTATTTTAAATGCTATTTAATTTATTTACCCCGATAATGCTATTACGTTTACGTATTTCGATAGCTTTACTAACGCTATTTATTGCGTTTTTGCCTGTGCTATCGCCGCTAAAGATATTATTATTTTTTTTAGTTTTACCGCTTTTAGCGCTATTTTAAAGCTTTTACCTAAATTTATAAATACTTTTTATTATATCGCTATTACTTTTAAAACGCATTTTTTGCGGTTTTTTAACGCTAATTAAGCGTTAATTTTTTCGTAAAAGGTAATTACGTAAAAAACCCGGGTAAATAAAAGCGCTGTATTAGCGCACGGGTAAAAAAAAGGATATAAATTAATAATATAGCAGCGCTTATGGCTTATTTGCGTTTAGCGGATAAAATTAATCCGTAGCTAATTTTAATTAAAATTTAAATTTTTATTAAATAGCTTTTACGCTTTTCGTAATACGTAATATTTTTAAATCCTATTTATAATTATTAATTAACGTTATATTTTTAAAGCTTTTACGCGGCTTTTAAATATCGTCGTTTTCGTTAAACCTTTTTTATTAAATTAAATATTAATATTTATTTTTAAATTTTTAATATATTAGTATTTATTCGATTTATTATAACCGTTTTATTTTAACGTTAATATTTAGCCGCTACTTTTGCGCTAGGTTTTTTTTATTATAATACGGGTTTAGCAAAAATATTAGGAAAACGTTATAAATTTTATATTTTTTTAGCAAATTTAATTTATACGCTAGCTTATAATTTCCGATAATTTTTATTACGCGGAAAAAACTAAAATATTTATTTGCGAATTTCGCGTTTAAGCGCCGCTATTTAATATTTTTTACGGATAAAAATACTTATT
This sequence comes from Pestalotiopsis fici W106-1, assembly GCF_000516985.1. Lineage (NCBI taxonomy): Eukaryota > Fungi > Ascomycota > Sordariomycetes > Amphisphaeriales > Sporocadaceae > Pestalotiopsis > Pestalotiopsis fici. The sequence continues at coordinate 848,056 of NW_006917092.1, read as the reverse complement.
TATTAATTATAAAAGTCTTATTTTCCCTTTTTTTATTATATTATTTTATATAGCTTTCGTTTATTAACCGTAATAACGTTAATAACACTTTATATTTTTTTTATATTTTTGCTATTTGCTTTTTTGCTATTAAAAATCGCATTTTATTTCGGATATTAATATTAGCAGGTATTTTAGGGTTAAAGCCGTATAATAAAAAGGCCGGTATAGCCTTAATAACGGAATATTACGCGTTATTATATATAAATTAGGCTATTAATAGCCGTTCCGCCTAATCCGCTTATTTTATATTATAAAACGCTTAAATATAATATTTTAAATTTTGGTTTTACCGTTTTATTTATTTATCCGTTTACGGGTAAAAAACGGTGTTTAAGCGCCGTTTAATAAATATATAATAATAAAGCCCGTTTTAAAAATAGCTAGTAAAAAAACTCCCTTAATCCGATATAATGCCTTTTAAGATCCCGAAAGGCATTATAACGTGTCGGAATAATAGATTTATTAATACGCTCGCTATAAGCCGCGTTATCGTGGTTATATAAAGCGAATATTTCGTAAAACGGTTTATAATAACTAAAATCGAGTCGTAATTACGGTTTATAAATAGGTTTATTAATTAAAATAGCTTTATAATAAAATTTATTAATATTTCCTAAAAGGGTCGCACCGCGATTAATAGCGATTTTAATAAGCCGTAAAATTAATGCGTTTTTATTTTTATTTTTTAATAAATTGCGTAAATATTAATATAAGCCTTTACGTTTTTAAGTTAGGATTTTTAAAAATAGCTTTTTTAAAAAAGCTTTAAAATTTTTATTACGCTTAAATATCTTATTATAAGGCTATTATAAAAAGCTTATAATAGCTTTTTTTAAGTTTTTGCGTTTTTTAGAACGTAGATTTTTTTTCGGAATTTTAATAAGCCGCTTTTATCGCGCGTTTACCGTCGTTTTTTAGCTTTAAATCCGCGTTTACGCTTTATACGCTATTTTTCGTTTTAATAAAAAGCGTCCCTAATTTATAAATTTAATAAATACGTTATTATCGGCGCTTTTAGCTTATCCGATGCTATTTTGGACTATTTTTTTATAATTGCGATCCGTGGGATGCTCGATTTATAACTCGGGATCCTAGCTAAATCCGTGCTTTTATAATACGGCTTTATAATAATTACTAATAGTATATTAATATTTTCGTATAACCGTCCCGCTTTATTTAAATTTTCGTTTACGAAACGCAATTTTTTATTAAATGCCGGTAATATACCGATATTTCCGTATAACCGCTCCGGCCTTTTTAATAAATATATAGCTAGCCTGGCTTTTATTGGTTTATTTTTTAGGATTTTAGCCGCTAGCTTATATTTATTTACGCTTATAAAATTGGTAATTAAGCGCTTTTTTTTCGCCGTTTCCCCGGTTAGCCTATAATCCGCTTTTCGTAATAATTTATCGGTAGGGTTTTATATTCCGGGTTTATATTCGATTTATAGGTTAAACGCCGATAATTCGTTAAGCTAACGCAATAATTTAAGGCTAAGCCTTTACTTAGTTTTTTAGTATTATAAGTTTAGATAATTTATTAATATAATAAATTAATATTAAAAATATTAAAAATAATAACGCTAATTTTTTAAAGCGTCGATAATCGCGAATAGCTTTTTATTATTTATATTATAGCGTATTTCGGTCGATAATAGCTTTTTAAATTTAAACGCAATTAAATATTATTATCCGTTATAAAGTTATATAAATACGGCCCCGATCGTAAATGCGGATATATCCGTTTTTAGCTTTATTAGCAAAGCTGCGTTATAATAGCGCAATAATAGCGTAATCGTAAAAAGTATTTATAATATTTTAAAAGCCGCTTTTATATTAATTAGCAATATAATTCGACCCGTAATACCGCTTTTTAATAAATTTATTAGCGGAGCGGTAATTCGTAAATACCTTTTAATAAACCGGCGATAAAAACCGGCGAAGCTTAGGAATTTTTAAATTTTGCGGACAGTGCTTAATATACGTTAATTTCGTATAGCCGCGACGCGTTTTTCTTTTATATTAATACCTTTTTTGCTAATAATAAACCTAAAAAACCGCATTATTTTAATATAAAATTCGCATTTTTTATAATTTAAATATAATTTTTTACTTTTTTAGCCGTTTTAATACGGCTTATATATGCTTTTTATACGCGGTTTTATCGTTATTATAAATTAATATATTGTTAAGGTAAACGATATAAAATATATTTATTAATTTTCGCAAAGCCTTATTAATATATAATTAAAATATAATAAAAGCATTAGTTAAGCTAAAAGGTATTATTTAGTATTCGAATAATCCGTAATAAATCCGAAAAGTAATTTTTTATTTATTTTTTTGCGTATATTTTAATTTTATAATAAGCGTCCTTTAAATTTAATTTCGTAAATACCTTAGCTATATTAAATTAATTTAGGATTTCGCTAATTAGCGGTAATAATGCTTTATTTTTAATTATAATATAATTTAACGCTTTATAATTAACGCATAACCGTAAATTACTTTTTTTTTAAATATAAATAAAATAAATAATTTTATAAGGCTAAACGACCGTTTAATTTATTTTTTAACTTCCGTTTTTTTAAATAAACGCGTAGCATTTTAAGCTTTTTCGGTAATAATAAGTAAAATAGGCCCTAAATTAGCTTAGCGCTTTTTTAAGCTTAATACGGTATTTTGATTTTAAATAGTTAAATAGCCGTTTTGCTATTTTTTTCGATATTAAGTCCTGGAATATGCTATATACGGTAGGTATACGTTTTTTTTTTATCTTTTTTTTTTTCGTTTATTATTAACGTAGGATGGATTACCGTTATTACGGCGATTCGGGCTTTTTTAATTTTTTTCGGGGATTTATATATCCGTAAATATTCCTTTTTTTAAAAAAAAATTTATTATTTAGCTTTTTAAGCTATTATCGGGTTTATTTTTTTAGCTAAAATAACCTTAAAATTACGAAAAGCTATATGCTATTTATTATTATTAAGCGTTAGCGCTAATTTTCCGATATACCGTTGCTATTTATAACTTTTAATTAAAATTTATATTTTTTTTTATCGTTAACGGCCGCTTTTTAATATTTATTAATTCCGGTTTTTTTATTATTTTTATGCCTTTTTTAGCGCTTTTAAAACGGTTATACTAATTATATTTTTATTAGTTTTTAAATTAATTAAGGCCCGAACGCGTTAAAATCGCTTTTTTAATTAGATATATACGTCCGCTAATATTTAATTTTTTAGTTCGTTTTTTTAGCTTTAACGGGCCTTTAGCGGCTTGCTATTTACGCTAAATATATTTAAATAACGCATTTAATTATAGTTTTTTTTATTATATTTTTTATAAATTTATATAATAACCTCCTATATAAACAATACGCAACGGTGCCGCACCGCTATTATAGCGCTAATGCCATAGCTAAATATAATTAGCATAATATAATCGCATTAGATTTTTGCTTTTGCAAAAATTAATTTATATAGCAATATATAATATATTAATTATTATTTAACGTTTTATTAATAAACCGTTATAATTTTAATTTTTTTTTTATATATTATTTAATAAAAAATATTTTTAATAATAAAATCGAGTATAGCGCGCGAAAAAAGCGTAACGGTTACGCTATAATCGGGCGAAAATCCCGCTTTTAATTAAAAAGCCTCGGGATTAAAACCTTTAGTATTAAATCCGATAATCTCGGATTAAATCGATTAAATTTCGAAAATTATTAAACGCTTTAAGCGATTATAACGCTTAAAAAAATAATAAAAAAAACTTTTCCGTGCCTTAAGCCTCGATAAAATAAAAAGGTTTAACCGCGGCGATAATAAAAGCTATAATAATTACCGACCATAAAATAACTTTTTCCCGTTTTTTTTAAATAATAAAAAGGACCTTAAAACCACTAATATCCCGATTTTTAAAACCTTTTAAAATTTTCGATAACGAAAAAACTAGCTTAACGACCTTAATTTAGCTTATATAAAAGCCCCGAAAAAATTCCGCAAAAACCGATAAAAAGTCCTTTATATTTTCGATAAAATAAACGGAAATTATAAATTTTTTTAGCGTCGCTATATAAATACCGTTAAAACGGAAAAATTATATGTTGCACGGATGTTAATACAGCATCGTATAGTGCATAAAATTAGCTTTA